>NC_053026.1:24414898-24666854 GCF_003073215.2 Triticum urartu
CTCTTTGTGTTTCAATTCTTATCTTTTATGCGAGCATCATTGAAATCATCATGCCTAGCTAAAAAGGCATTAAAGAAAAGCGCTTGTTGGGAAACAACCCAACACTTTTACCTACTATTTTTGTGTAGTGACCCGACCCGAATGGATCGAAGTCTCTGTGCTTAAGTGTCATCCCTAGATCGGTATGCTGACACAAACAGTACTCGAGGATTTATAATAGAGGTAAATCACATGTATGGACTAACGTAAATACTATTACCTCAATCCATATAGTGGAAGAAACAACAAAGTTGTGGAGTCCCAACAACACCAACAACAAAGTTGAGTGTAGACATCGTAACCCTAACGTATCACTTACTCATCATAAGAATCCTGCAACATGATATGTTGTAGCCATATAGGTCAGTACATTGAATGTACTGGCAATTTCACACCATAGAGTAATAATGAGAATTGTCTATCTCTATATGCATATTTGGCTGCTGGAGGCTCTAAGTTTAATATTTGCATAAAGCTAAATTTTCCCTACCACAAAGGAATAGATTTTTTACTACCAAGTTAAATTACCCATATTGAGAAGGTAACCCCAACTCAATCCCAAAAATCACCAAATCATTAATAACCCAACAATTTCATTAAATAGAGTGATGAGATCAACCAATAATTCAAATACCAGATAATCAAAATGTCCATAACTGGGGACACGGCTAACCATTGAAAGAGGTCACACAACTTACTCAACTATGCCAGAGCCCATAATGGCTTGTGGCTGCACATAGAAGTTTCTGAGCATGAATAATATTATGATCCCTTTGAGCCTGGGTGGCATTCCATAGGATGATTACACGGGTACTCACGGATATCCTAGGGCAACACTGGATTGCTCCAGGTGCCCGCAACCAATCCACCCAGATGTGTATTAAAGTAGCCACCTTAAGTTTGCCTTAGTTAAAATCTCTCACAACTTGCATGAATCGCACATACCAATCGACGTCTACGAGCATAGCAAAGTAGTATAAGCATAACGTATAATACCTAGGGTTTGATATAAGACAATAGGTTCCTACCTCATCATCTACATAGCAATAACCACATGTTCCCAATCCTACTCATGCAATCTTTGAGGGTGTAGGATCGAAAGTATGTCTAGAGGGGGGTGATTAGACAACTTGACCAAATAAAAACTTAACCTTTTCCAAATTTTAGTTCTTGGCAGATTTTAACTATTATAGGACAAGTCAAGCAATCATCACACAATTCAAGCAAGCATGCAAAGAGTATATTGGCAGGGGAAAGTAAAGCATGCAACTTGCAAGAATGTAAAGGGAAGGGTTTGGAGAATTCAAACGCAATTGGAGACACGGATGTTTTTCCTGTGGTTCGGATAGGTGGTGCTATCCTACATCCACGTTGATGGAGACTTCAACCCACGAAGGGTAATGGTTGCGCGAGTCCACGGAGGGCTCCACCCACAAAGGGTAACGGTTGCGCGAGTCCACGAAGGGCTCCACCCATGAAGGGTCCACGAAGAAGCAACCACCCACAAAGGGTCCACGAAGAAGCAACCTTGTCTATCCCACCATGGCCATCGCCCACGAAGGAATTGCCTCACTAGCGGTAGATCTTCACGAAGTAGGCGATCTCCTTGCCCTTACAAACTCCTTGGTTCAACTCCACAATCTTGTCGGAGGCTCCCAAGTAACACCTAGCCAATCTAGGAGACACCACTCTCCAAGAAGTAACAAATGGTGTGTAGGTAATGAAATCCTTGCTCTTGTGCTTCAAATGATAGTCTCGTCAACACTCAACTCTCTCTCATAGGATTTGGATCTGGTGGAAAGAAGATTTGAGTGGAAAGCAACTTGGGGAAGGCTAGAGATCAAGATTCATATGGTAGGAATGGAATATCTTGGTCTCAACACATGAGTAGGTGGTTCTCTCTCAGAACATATGAGTTGGAATTGTGTATGTGTTCTGATGGCTCTCTCCAGGAATGAAGAGGAGGTGGAGGGGTATATATAGCCTCCACACAAAATCCAACCGTTACACACAGTTTTCCAATCTCGGTGGGACCGAATCAACAAACTCGGTCGGACCGAAAAGGTAAACCTAGTGACCGTTAGAGATTTTCGGTGGGACTGACATGCAACTCGGTAGGACCGATATGGTTAGGGTTTGGGCATAACGTAATCTCGGTGTGACCGATTACGCAAACTCGATGAGACCAATTTTGGTAATTAGCTAACCAGAGAGTTGGTCAGGCAAACTCGGTGGGACCGATTTGCTCTTTCGGTGAGACCGAAAAGTTACAGAAAGGAAACACTGAATTTACATTGCAATCTCGGTGGGACCGATTCGCTCTTTTGATGAGACCGAAAAGTTACGAAAGGGAAACAAAGAGTTTGCAATCCCATCTCGGTGAGACCGAGATCCCTATCGGTAGAACCGAATTGCTAGGGTTTGGCAGTGGCTTATGACAAGTGAAACTCGGTGGCGCCGGATAGAAAGAATCGGTAGGACCGAGTTTGGCTTAGGGTTTAGGTCATATGTGGATATGGGAAAGTAGCTGAGGATTTTGGAGCATATCATTAAGCACATGAAGCAAGAGGCTCATTAAGCAACACCTCATCCCTCCTTGATAGTATTGGCTTTTCCTAAAGACTCAATGTGATCTTGGATCACTAAAATATAAAATGAAGAGTCTTGAGCTTTTGAGCTTGAGCCAATCCTTTGTCCTTAGCATTTTGAGGGTTCCACTTTCACATCCATGCCATGCGAACCATTGAGCTTTCCTGAAATAGTCATCTTGGAAGCATTAGCTCAATGAGCTATATGTTTTTATGAATTACCAAAACCACCTAGGGATAGTTGCACTTTCAATCTCTCCCTTTTTGGTAATTGATGACAACATATAGATCAAAGCTTCGACAAATGATAATAAGCATGAAATATATCGTCGCTTTGAGAAGTATGTGATAAGTAAGAGATCCCCCTAAAGTTGTGCATATTTAAAATTTGCTTTGGACTGCAAATGCACAAGGAGTTAGAGTCATGGGTTACTCTTCCATGTCACATACATCTTGGTGGAGCGCTTAAAATGATAAGAATGAAATACATGCACTCATCACCAAGAATAGTGAATGATCACATAAGATAGATAAGATAATAGCATTAAGCAAACATTAAGTGTAGCTTATGATCAAACACATGATCATCAATGTCTCATGAGCAATGACATAGTATCTCAAGCACTCAAAAGCAAACAAAGTTCGAAAAACCACCAAATAAAGCAAGAGAGAAAACAGCAACACTCTCTCTCTCTCTCTCTCGAAGCCTATGATCTATACATTCCCCCCCCTTTGGCAACAAGTTACCAGAAAGTTCCTAGAAAATGCATAGTGCTAGATCGACGCTCAGGCTTGATCTTCTGGTGGTGGTGGAGTCCGGATCACTCCAAGGACGAAGGCTTCTGTAGACGCTGAAGTAGACGCTGGAGTTGGAGCTGAAGTAGACGCTGGAGCTGGTGGAATTGAGGCTGTAGCTGGTGCAGACGTGGTGGCTCTGGTGTCAGCAAATGGCACTGCAGACGACCTCGGACCTCGTGGCACTCTGGCAAAGGCATCAGTTGTAGTACTGCCTCTCCTCTCCTGCATGTCATCTTGGAGCTGCTCCATTGCAGTCTGAATCTCTATCACCTTGACATCCAAGTCATAGAACTTTTGTTCCATGATTCTCTCTAGGCTTGCCTGGTTCTGAGTTAGGGTGGCTAGTCCTTTCTCAATCCGCAGGGTGGATGCAATCAGGTAACCAAGCTGCTCTTGTTTGGTTTTCAAGAAATACTCAGATGCCTCCTATTGAGTTGGCATCTTGGCAGCTTTCTCCTTCCTTGCCTTCTCCTTCTTTTCTTGTGCTTGGGCAGACGATGGTTCATTTTCAGTCATCACAACTTGATTGTCCTCAAAATCTGGACGGATGGGCAGGTGTTCCTTGTCCAATAAGTATATGCCTGTGCCCATCTTGGAGTTAATGGGCTCCTGAATCTGTGGGGCATATCCACAACTCCTCTTCTGGTCTGCTGCAGTCCTCTTGATAGTCTCTACTATGAGGCTCATGACTTTGAATTTCTGAGGTACATCAAATACATGAAGCAAATTGATCGCATGGCCTCTGATCATCTTGTGATCACCTGACTTGGGCAATAAGGTGTGCCTCAGTATCCAATTAATAGTTGGCAGCCCTGACAGAAGATAATGCACTGAGCCAAATTTGAAAGTTTAAAGAGCTTCATTTGGAATTTCCTTGTACATATTGGACATAGAGTTGTGGTCCATCTTCTTCTTGGCATAGATATCCAAGTCATCTTCATTTTCCTCTGGGGCATTGATCAACTTAGCCCATTCTTCAACAGTAGATTGGTACCTCGTACCTTCAGACATCCATGCTATCCTACCATCTAGATAAAAATGTGCTGTGGAGTAGAACTGCATGATAAGCTCCTCGTTCCACTTTGTGAGCTTCTTCCCAACAAAATCTGCTACTCCACAAGCATTGAAGCTGTCATACACTCCAGGGTAGTGCTCTTCATTGTCCTTGATGTACTCCCAGTCAACCCATCTCATATCACATACAATTGTCTTCTTGTCAAGCAAAACTGTCTCATAGAAGTCCCGCTGTTCCTTGGTGTGAAATCTGTAATCCACAGCAATTATTCTCCTTGAAGCATACGGATCTGCTTCTCTCCACTTCCTCAGCCCTGAATCTCTCCTGAGCTTCATATCCTCAGCCACAGGATGAGCATCATTGTGGTCTGGGATCTTGGGCTTGAGCTTTCTCAGAACATGCTCTTCATCATCTTCTTCAGCAGCTTCAGGCACTGGGGCCTTGTTCTTCTCAGCTGCAGGTATGCTCCTCGTATTTCTCTTTGGTGAAGACTTGGGCTTGGAGGCAGCTTTGGGTGCTTCTTTGGGCTTAGATGTGGCAGCCCCTATCCTGATAGCATCACCCATAAGCTTAGGTGCCTTAGGTGCTGGTGCAGCAACCTCTTCTTCCTCTTCCTCTTCGATGATGGAAGCCTTTCCAAGCACTCTGGCTACGGTCTTCTTCACCCTTTCCTTCCTTTTCTTTCCTTCAGCAGCAACTGGCTCCTTGGGTGCAGGCTTTTCAGGAATCTGAGTTGAAGCTCTGGCCTTTGGCATAGGCTGCCTACCTGCTGGCTTTTTGACTTTCAAGCCTGGCTTTGTGCCCTGTGCTGGCTCAACTCTCTTTGATGTGGCTTCCTCTTCCTCTGCCACATAATCTTCATCCTCAGAATCTGAAGTTCTCTTCTTCCTCTGTCTGGTGGCAGCTTTTGGCAAATTGCTTGGGGTACTTCTGCTACCATCATCTGAAGAACTTGAGGGACTAGTGCCCTCACTCATCTGCACTTGCTATTCTAACACATTCTGGCTATCACTCTGATCTGACATGATGAACAAGCTGTCTGCTGACCCTGTGAATAGTTTATAGATGAGGTAGAATAGATGAGCATCACAAAATGCAGAGATTTTTGCAAAAGAATGATCCAAAAACTTAGTTTGAGTTTCCCACTGAAATCATCTCGGATCTACCGATTTTTAAACTCGGTGATACCGAAGCAGTTTTGGAACCTAAACTAGTGAACTCAGTCGGACCGAGTCACAGTTCGGTGGCACCGAGACTGCTAGGGTTTCACAAAGTTCCAAAATCGGTCACACCGATAAGTACTTCTCGGTCAGACCGAGTCTCACTTGTGCAATGGCATGAGTCAAATCGATGGGACCGAGTTTTTCAACTCGGTGGGTCCGAGATGGTTTCGGCGGAAACCTAACCCTAAAATTTTCGAATCAAACCTAGTCTACGAGCACATTGATTTGATAGGAGTGTTTCAATCGTGGCAAGAATCATTAAGAACACAATGTGCTAGGAATCAGATGGGGAATAGCACTGTGATCGAGTCCATACCCTAGTTCGGCGGAGACTCGCTACGGCGGCAACGGCGGGGTAGAATTCCGTTGACGGCGATGGAGACCAGCGACTGGAGGCGGCTGGCAACGAGGAGACGATCCGGAGACCACGTTGGCAGAGCAAGCTATCGCGCGGGCGAAGGGGTTCGGAGAAATTTCCAAATTTTTGCCCGTGACTATATATAGCCCGACCCTGTCGGTGTGACTGAGTGGAACAACTCGGTGGCACCGAGATTCATAACTGCAAGCAGTTACTGAAACTCGGTGTGACCGAAAGTTTCAAATCGGTTGCACCGAGATCGAAAACCTAGATCAACTTAATGATCTCGGTAGGACCGAAAGTGGGGTATCGGTCAGACCAAGAACCATAAAGAGGTTTTGGAAGTTTAAGTCTATGACGAATCGGGGACTCCGAGCGCTCCTCACACAGAGTGGTTCGAATCTGACTTGATCAAATTTTGTGATGTAGCATGAATAGAGTTTGAGACGAGAAAAGAATAGATAGCTAGAGGAGGTTCTTAGGCATTCTTGTCCATCCACTTGGCAAAAGGAAATAAAACCAAACAATCAAAACAACAAGTGGATGTCCTCGAATGAGTAAAATATGCAACCAGCATGCTCACACAATAAGATGGCAAATGAAATATGTGGCAAGGCATGCACAACCAATTCTAGCATCTACCAAGCAATTTTCGATGACAAGGTCATCTATATATGAGTATATTGACTTAGGAGTCAAGTGAGAACACTTGATCATAGGTCATACTCATCGTTTAAGCTCAAGTGGGGTTACCACTTTTACATAAAGCATTGTTGTGTTCACATCTTTAGAGTTGCTTTAGCTCAAGTCTTAGAGTAAAGCTCCCCCTAGATGTGATATCCCCCCTTAGAGGGATGAACTAACCTCGGGTTTTGTCGATGATGACTTCATGTAGATATTGAAGATGTGGATGCTCAATGTTGATGTAGATCACTTGGAGCTATCCATTTGAGTGAATTGCACTTTCAATACCTACATGGGTTAGTCCCACAAGGAACAAACAAGGATATCCATAGACATAGAGTGATGCACACACAAGATGATGTCCATGAAAACTTTTAGGTTACCTTGTCCCTTGTCTTACCAACAAGAGGGTTTGTGACTCCTTGAACTAGTGCAAGATGTGGAAGTTGATTGCACTTGTTCTTGCCAAAATGATAAGAGTGAAGTATGTTGGCGGAGTCACCCTCAAGAACTCTCTAGTTCTTGTTCTTTTGGATCCACACCATCTTGATGGGAATCCTTGGAGTTGTAGTCGTACTTGATGAAGTGGAACTTGAAGTAGTCTTGGGAATCCACTTGAATAAGGTCTTAGGAGCTTCTTCAAATGCATCAATTTCCTCTTGAAGCTTGTCCTTGCCTTTTTGCTTGTAGTCTTGTGGTGGAAGATCATCTTGAGCTTGTGTCCCCTTGAAAGAAGTATCATACTTCTCTTGTTGAGGAACAAACTTTGTCTTGGGGTATTGATCTTCTTCCCACTCAACTCCATTGGCATTGAACTTTCGTTCAAAGCCAACACCTTGATTCTTCCGGTGCATTCCTTGCTTGCGCACAATTTCCTCGAATTGCTTACTCCCGGCAAGGCTTTTGTACACTCCTTTCTCTATAATTCCCTTCAATAAGCTATTTTCTTGCTCAAGTGTAACTTGGCTAAGAGAATCATTAGTGGAATCAAGAGAACTACTAGAAGCAACAATATTGGATTTAGCATGATCATTGTTACTGCTAGAGGAAGAATCTTTCTTGTTCTTGTTACTAGACTTGACTTGAGGCATGTAAGTGGATAAGAGTAAACGCTTGGCAATGTAAGAAGAACTTTTCTTGCGGAGATCATCTTTGATTGCTTTTAAGAACTCATGCTCTTGCTCAAGATTGAGCTTTTCAAAGCGTAATTTCTCATGAGCTCTTAAAAGTTCTCGATGATCTTCGAAGATAGTTTCATGAGCTAACTTAAGAGTGTTTAGTTCTTTAGTTAGAGCCTCAATATTCTCCTTATCATTGTCATTCGTTTTATCTTGATTAGCATGATTAATTGACGTTTCATCATAGTATTCATCACTAGAGTTGTCAACAAGCAAATCATCACCTAACAAGTCATCTTCATCACTATTGAAATCAACATACTCGGGGTGTGTTACCTTAGGACCTTTGTCCATGAAGCATCTTCCAATTCCTTCATTTGGTGAGTCAAATATGTCGTAGGAGTTGGTTGACACAAGTGCTAGACCGGCAACACCTTCATCTTGAGTATCTTCGGAGTCGGAGTGATAACTTCTCTCGGAGTGGCTGTCGGAGTCGGAGCCAGATACCCATTCACCAACATGAGCTTGATGTCTTCGTTTTGTGTAGCTCCTTGATGATTTTTCCTTCCTTTCCGAATCCTTGCTTCTCCGTGAGTATCTTCGTTCGTACCAATCATCTCTACTCCTTCTCTCTCTTGGTGGTGATTCTTTGCTTCTTCTTTTTGGAGAATCTTCTCTTCTCTTGTAGGGAGCCGTACACTCATTGGAATAGTGTCCGGGTCTTCCACAACTGTAGCAGTTTCGCTCTCGACTAGAAGATCTTTTGTCATTGTAGGACCTTGACTTGGAGCTTCTATCTTTGCTTCTACTCTTGTAGAACTTGTTGAAGTTCTTCACCATTAAGCTCAATTCTTCATTGAAGTTTTGTTTCTCACTTGATGATGTAGGAGCTTCACATGAGGCTTTGTAGGAACCACTTGATTTGTTGTGAAGTTCCTCTTTATCCTTAAGTGACATCTCATGAGCAACAATTCTTCCAATCACCTTCGTTGGCTTGAGATCTTTGTAATTGGGCATCATTTGGATCAATGTGCACACGGTATCATATTTTCCATCCAAGGCTCTTAGAATCTTCTTGATGATGAATCTGTCGGTCATCTCTTCGCTTCCTAAGCCGGCAATCTCATTTGTGATGAGAGCAAGCCTAGAGTACATTTCAGCGACACCTTCACCATCCTTCATTTTGAACTTGTCAAGTTGACTTTGAAGCACATCCAACTTGGATTCCTTGACGGAGTCGGTACCTTCGTGCATATCAATCAAAGTTTCCCAAATTTCCTTTGCATTCTCAAGACGGCTGATTTTGTTGAATTCTTCGGGGCACAATCCATTGAAGAGAATATCACAAGCTTGAGCATTGTATTGCAACATCTTCAACTCATCCGCGGTAGCTTCACGGTTTGGTTCTTTCCCATCAAAGAATTCACCTTGCAAACCAACACACACAATAGCCCAAACGGCGGGGTTATGTCCAAGAATATGCATTTTCATTTTATGCTTCCAACTAGCAAAATTAGTACCATCAAAGTAAGGACCTGTACGGTGATAATTTCCCTCGCTAGACGCCATACTCTCCTAGGTTGTGAAACCAAGGCTATGACCACCAAAAGCTATGGAGATCAAAGCAAATGGAGACCAAAGCTCTGATACCACTTGTAGGATCGAAAGTATGTCTAGAGGGGGGGGTGATTAGACTACTTGACCAAATAAAAACTTAACCTTTTCCCAATTTTAGTTCTTGGCAGATTTTAACTATTGTAGGACAAGTCAAGCAATCATAACACAATTCAAGCAAGCATGCAAAGAGTATATTGGCAGCGGAAAGTAAAGCATGCAACTTGCAAGAATGTAAAGGGAAGGGTTTGGAGAATTCAAACGCAATTGGAGACACGGATGTTTTTCCCGTGGTTCGGATAGGTGGTGCTATCCTACATCCATGTTGATGGAGACTTCAACCCATGAAAGGTAACGGTTGCGCACGTCCACGGAGGGCTCCACCCACAAAGGGTAACGGTTGCGCGAGTCCACGAAGGGCTCCACCCATGAAGGGTCCATGAAGAAGCAACCACCCACAAAGGGTCCACGAAGAAGCAACCTTGTCTATCCCACCATGGCCATCGCCCACGAAGGACTTGCCTCACTAGCGGTAGATCTTCACGAAGTAGGCGATCTCCTTGCCCTTACAAACTCCTTGGTTCAACTCCACAATCTTGTCGAAGGCTCCCAAGTAACACCTAGCCAATCTAGGAGACACCACTCTCCAAGAATTAACAAATGGTGTGTAGGTAATGAACTCCTTGCTCTTGTGCTTCAAATGATAGTCTCCCCAACACTCAACTCTCTCTCATAGGATTTGGATCTGGTGGAAAGAAGATTTGAGTGGAAAGCAACATGGGGAAGGCTAGAGATCAAGATTCATATGGTAGGAATGGAATATCTTGGTCTCAACACATGAGTAGGTGGTTCTCTCTCAGAACATATGAGTTGGAATTGTGTATGTGTTCTGATGGTTCTCTCCACGAATGAAGAGGAGGTGGAGGGGTATATATAGCCTCCACACAAAATCCAACCGTTACACACAGTTTTCCAATCTCGGTGGGACCGAATCAACAAACTCGGTCGGACCGAAAAGGTAAACCTAGTGACCGTTAGAGATTTTCGGTGGGACTGACATGCAACTCGGTAGGACCGATATGGTTAGGGTTTGGGCATAACGTAATCTCGGTGTGACCGATTACACAAACTCGGTGAGACCGATTTTGGTAATTAGCTAACCAGAGAGTTGGTCAGGCAAACTCGGTGGGACCGATTTGCTCTTTCGGTGAGACCGAAAAGTTACAAAAAGGAAACACTGAATTTACATTGCAATCTCGGTGGGACCGATTCGCTCTTTCGGTGAGACCGAAAAGTTACGAAAGGGAAACAAAGAGTTTGCAATCCCATCTCGGTGAGACCGAGATCCCTATCGGTAGAACCGAATTGCTAGGGTTTGGCAGTGGCTTATAACAAGTGAAACTCGATGGCGCCGGATAGAAAGAATCGGTAGGACCGAGTTTGGCTTAGGGTTTAGGTCATATGTGGATATGGGAAAGTAGCTGAGGATTTTGGAGCATATCATTAAGCACATGAAGCAAGAGGCTCATTAAGCAACACCTCATCCCTCCTTGATAGTATTGGCTTTTCCTAAAGACTCAATGTGATCTTGGATCACTAAAATATAAGATGAAGAGTCTTGAGCTTTTGAGCTTGAGACAATCCTTTGTCCTTAGCATTTTGAGGGTTCCACTTTCACATCCATGCCATGCGAATCATTGAGCTTTCCTGAAATAGTCATCTTGGAATAGCATTAGCTCAATGAGCTATATGTTGTTATGAATTACGAAAACCACCTAGGGATAGTTGCACTTTCAAAGGGTGTATCTAATGCAAGGAAAACTGGGTATAGGAAGAGTATGATCAAAGTGTGAACTTGCCTGTTCTACTCGTCACACTCCGATCAATCTATTGTAAGCTAGCAATTATAACCACACATAAGCAATCACTGAAAGATCCAAAAGAAAAGGCAAAGAAACATTGCAAAAGCTCCAAAAGAAACAAATCAAATTATTTTTCAAGATCGGATCCTAATTTCGGTGAAAAAGTGTGGTGATGGCTCAAGATGTTAGATTACGCCTAGGAATTCAATTGCAATAAGGAATCAATTTAAAATACGCTACCGTTTACAAGATATGACCAAATGAAGGTCCGAATAGTTTGAAAGGTTCCAAAGTTGAAACTAATGATGCTACTGGATGTAGGAAGTCAATAGGAACATGTAGGAAGAAGAATTACTAGATTGGAAATAACGGATCAAAAAATACAAGTAATTCAACATAGCATTGAATCTGCTTAGAATGTTGTGTGATAACTCTTTGTGGACTAGCAGAGTAATCTGACTATAATCAAAATTATATGTAGGAAAGATGACACTAATTGTGCGAACGGAAAGATTACTTCAATACGAATCTGATGCAGTTGGGTTCATCGAAAACAGAGCTACGAATAAAAAGATATGATCAAAAGAAAGTTTGAATATGAATCTGAACATATTTCAAAATTTGAAAGTTGCAAAAAGTATATTTGATAAATTTACTAGATAGGCAGAATCAAGACATGTAGGCGTTGGTTTATCTAATTTGGATGAGCGAGTTAAAAGTTATGGCTATTTAAAAAATCAGGGCCAAGCCGTTTTACGGAAGAAAAATAGTTACGACTAAAATAATTCAGGTCTAATGTATAAATACAGAAACTAATTGATAATCTAATTATTCTACCATACACTACTCTAAAAATAATAAACTATGGAACTATAAAAAATACGAAGAAAGATACCTTTATAAGGTAGAGAAAAGACGATTTCGGAGAGAGGAGACAACTTCCAGAAGTCCCGCCGGAGAAGAGAAATATATTTTTCTTAAGTGAATTAGTCAAACCAAAATATTGATTTAATCCGAATCGGATGATTTTTGGAGGCTCTATGGGTCTATATTTATAGTTGGAAGAGATGCTTACGGGTTAAAGGCTAGGCAATGTAGGACTAAATGTAGAAGAAAAATAGAAAAAAAGAGGTGCGCCATGGGCCAAAAGGTTCGGCTGGCCACGCGCACGCACCACTGCTGTTTTTTTTAATTTCGGCCAAAGTGGAAAAAAGGAAAAAAAACTAGAACGAAAAAAATGGCTGGCTGGGTTTGGCCAATGTAGGAAAGAAAAAAAAGATGGGACGCCCGCTGCCACTATGTTATGCATGTGGACGACAAATAATTATGGCCTGCACGTACAATATTTTTAAAATAGAAACAGAAAGGAAACCCGAATAACAAAAATAAAACAAAATTTTATATAGAAATATTATATATCAAAATTTTCAGAAAAAGCTTTCCTAAAACATGAACATATTTTCAGCGGCAAATAAATTCCATAAAAACTAAATAAAGCAAATAGTGCTCATGGTTCATTTAAAAACCAAATAAAAATATTTTAAAATACCAAAATTATTTTGAACACATTTTCTCCACATTTCTACTATAGGGAATCATTTTACCCTATTTTCATATATTTTATTTTTGGAGAAAAATAATTTGAATAAAAACCAAATAACTGCAATTGAAAATGGTTTTCAAAATACCTTCAAAGGGACTTTAAATTTGTTTTTTGAAACTTCCAACTCATATTTCATAGCATTTGAAGATGTCATTTTATCTTCTCTCATGAAAATCATTGAGTTGCACAAAGTTTCTGAGTTTGAAATATTTCCAAATGAAATTCAAATATTTTCAAAAACCTTTTTCATTTATTTAAATGGAAGAAGTCATATCAACTTCACTCTAGGGTTTTGTGATGAAATGAATTTGTATCCATGGAGATCATAAATGCAAGGTGAAAGTTTGGGAAGTCATTTCATTCCCTCTCATTCAACTTTCAAAAAGTTTCAAATTTTACTTAATTTTACACAAGCAACCACACCACAATCAAACAGACAATAAAAAATATTTGTTTAATATAACATTCCACAATTCAGAATTTTGGGATGTTACAAACGTACCACTCTTAAAATAAATCTCGCCCTCGAGATTCAAAGAGGCTAGTAAGAATTAGGTTAGGTTCGGGGTCTTCTCAAAATCCATCGATCGTCACAGGGGGTCTGGGGTGCTACCACCCTTAGAAGCATGGTTACGGTTCCATAAAAACTCAGTTCGTACATTCTTATTGTTGGCAGTGTCGATCTTCTCAGATTCTCGGGAAAATTCCTACTCTGGCTCTTCCAGTAGTGGCATAACCTTTTTTTCTCAATTCTTCTGTCCATTTATCTTGGTACGGTCCTCCTGTGACTGGGTCTTCTTAGCTGACGGGTCTGGCGCCAATACTAAACAACTATCGATTTCTCATGGTGGTCATCAAACAATTTGACTGGGTCCCTGCAAAATCCGGGTTTGGGCTTCATTCTCACCGTATGACCTACGATTGGCAACTGCTGCCTTGTACAAGGGAAAATTGCGATACATTCTAAGGTTTAAACAAGTTTTTGATCGTCGTCGCTCTATTATGGGTAAATCACTTAGATTTACCATCCCATATAACAGTGGAGAATAATAAGAGTAAGTCGGCATGGTGATCAATCCATTCCGCACCCAAATCATTACCTTGTATATGGTTTAGTGAATCTCGCATTATAACACTCGATCATCCTCACAAGCATTGCAGAATATCTCTTGTCCATGAACTGGGTTTGGAAAAATCCATTGATTCTGCAAGCCAAACAAACATCTATCGTTCCTTCACAACTCTTAGGTTTTGCATAACTCCTATAAGATCGCCTATTGATAAAGGCGTATCCTCTTCCAGGGTTTTTCCTTCAACAAGAGTGTGCTTGCTTCTTGGCAGGTCCTAGAGCATGTGGGTTATGGGTCCACCTCATCACATCTATAGCTTTAACTCATCCTGGGTTTACAATTGCTCCATATTACCAACATTATACCTCCTTTATATCCAATAGTACTTCATCCCTTCATATTCTTGGAGTATCCCACTGTTGGTGTCAAAACCGGCGGATCTCCGGTAGGGGGTCCCGAACTGTGCGTCTAAGGTCGATGGTAACAGGAGGTAGGGGACACGATGTTTTACCCAGGTTCGGGCCCTCTCTATGGATGTAATGCCCTACATCTTGCTTGATTGGTATTGATGAATACGAGTATTACAAGATTTGATCTACCTCGAGATCGTAATGGCTAAACTCTAGAGGCCTAACTGGTATGACTATGGTAATGAATATCCCCCCTCCGAACTAAGTCCTTCGGCTTATATAGACACCAGGAGGATCTAGGGTTACACAAGGTTGGTTACAAAGAAAGGAATCTACATATTTGGTCGCCAAGCTTGCCTTCCACGCTAAGGAGAGTCCCATCTGGACACGGGTGCAGTCTTCGGTCTTCGTATTTTCATAGCCCATCAGTCCGGCCCAAGGCTAATAGGTCGGACGCCCGAGGACCCCTTAGTCCAGGACTCCCTCAGTAGCCCCTGAACCTGGATTCAATGACGAGGAGTCCGGCGCGCAGATTTGTCTTCGGGATTGCAAGGCGGGTTCCCTTCTTTCTGAACTCCATGATAATCTCCAGATGCAATGATTGTATCCGGATCTGTTACACACACCACACACAACCGTAGAGAGAATATAATATTCTACGAGTCCAATCCGCTAACAACTTATTACAATGTGACATCACGTCTACCCGGTCATAATTTCAGACTGTTTTTATGTTTGTCGTTCCACACTTCGAGACGCGGTTGCCATCGGTACGTCTTGTCAAAACAGAGATCATGTCCCCTTATTACGGGATTCTCATCAATACGGGTGTGGGTAACCCAACCATGCTATTTACACAGCCCTTGGGAATAGGCGAGCAGGGAGGCGTTTGATATTCACGGCCTTTATAAGGGGATAAGGATTCGTCCTCACACACCCCTGCCTTCTCCTTCCTCTGCCCCTCCATTCTAGAGCTCCAGCGCCCAAGCCCTAGCTTCCCCCACCGAAGAAAACACTCCAACCATGTCCGGATCCGGAGCTGGTGGCAAGTGGATGGCTTCCTCTGTTAAGAAGAAAGACATCAAGGAGCTTCGAGAGGCCGGATACCTGGCCAAGGAGATCATTCACCGTCTCCCTACCGAAGGACGGATTGTCCCTACCCCATAGCCCCATGAGAGGGTTGTGTTTCTCACACATTTTGTCCACGGGCTGGGATTCCCTCTCCAACCGTTTGTCCGTGGACTAATGTTTTACTACGGGCTGGACTTCCATGATCTAGCCCCCAACTTTATCCTCAACATCTCGGCATTTATACTCGTTTGCGAGGCCTTTCTCCGTATCCCGCCTCACTTCGGCCTATGGCTGAAGACTTTCAATGTAAAGCCGAAGGTGGTGAGAGGCCAACAAGCGGAGTGCAGAGGCGCCAAGGTGGGAAAGATGCCCAATGTTACATGGCCCAAAGGCTCCTTTGTGGAAACGATGAAGGGGTGGCAGTCGGGGTGGTTCTATATCACCAAGCCGCGCGACACCAACTGGGCGGCGGCCCCCGAATTTTGATCCAGAGCTCCGCTGCGGCTTACCTCCTGGCAAGAGAAGGGCCTCGCCTGGGGCTCTTTGAGCGAGCTGACTGGGCTCCAGACGTGCATTCAGAACATGATAACCAAGAGGATCAAACTCGTCAACGTGATCCAGGTTATGCTCATTCGCCGGATCCTTCTATGCCAACGCCGGACTTGCTATTTGTGGGAGTTCGATCCGGCCAAGCACCAGACGCTACAAGAGCTCTTCAGCACAACACACGAAGATATCTGGAAAGTGCTCTTCAAGGCCGGCGAGACACCACCGCCCATGACCGAAGATCGTGGGCTCAGCTTAAAATGCCAGGCCAATTCGGCAAGTTCTTTCATGTATTCAAGGTATAGCCTTTACTGGCATATTTTGAGAAGGAGTCTAAGCCTTCCTATCAATTTGTAGGCCTGGATCGACATAGCGGGGCGGATTAATTGTCCAGCTCCACTACCCGAAGATGAGGAAACCCCACTCCTAACGAAGATGCTATTTCTGGTGCCTTATGATGTGCCGGACAAGAAGGCCAAGAAGACGGCCAAAGGGAGCAGGAGTGGCCTTCGCCGAAAGGGTACTTCGGACATGTCGTCCGAAGACGAGACTGACTCTTCGGTCGCCGAAGATGACGGCGAGTAGGAGGAAGAAGGCGGCTTCCCTCCAGAGGGGGGAAAGAAGAAAAGAGAGGCCTCCATGAATCTGGAGGCGAAGGCGCCCAAAAGGGGGAAGGGCTCCCTTGCGGATAACTTCGCATGGGATGTCGAAAGCAGTCCGGAGCGAATGCCCCGGACCAAGCCTCAGGCTGCCTCGTAAGTACGAAAACCCTATGCACCTCCCAACACCTGGCCTTTCCAGTTTATAATATTAATATATTTAAACTATGTCGTTACAGTCCGGCCCGCACGGCTCCCTGCGATCCTCGACATAGGGTTCGCTAGACTCAGAGGACATAGCTAGCATGTCTCCGCCGCCCGCTCACTCTGCCTCACCCAAGGTTGATGACGAGGTGGCGTCCCAAAGGACCTTCCCAGACCAGGGGAGATTCCAGAAATCGTTAAGGTGGCGCCCCAGGATGACTCCTCGGCTGCCGGACACATGGGGGAAAAAGCCCCCATGGGGACTGACAATGGGGGCCAAGTTCCCTTCGGCCCTCAGCCGGATACCATTCCGGATACCTACACGGCTCTCGAGTCCAGCGAACAGCCTTCCCCGAAAGGAGGAGGTGTGCTTGTTCCACCGGCGACCTCTTTCCAACCAGAGGCACCGGATAATCTGCTGGAAGTGCTGCGAGGCGCCTCCATTGTGCATGAGCACCGTGTCCTGATGGGTACGGTGATCGTAAAGGTTCAGTCCGCCAAAAGTGGACTGACTGAGTCCTGCGCTAGCCTTTTAACAGGCTTTGAGGTAACAATTGTAGAAAAAATACCACAATGTGGACAGTAGCCCTCATGCTCTGTTCGGTGTCCGGAAAGGAAAAGACGAATAGGGGATCAAAATAATTTTCATAGGAGTCTAACATAAGATGTCTATGTGAATAAGCAGGCGTCGCTACTGGC
The DNA here is from genome assembly GCF_003073215.2 of Triticum urartu. Classification (NCBI taxonomy): domain Eukaryota; kingdom Viridiplantae; phylum Streptophyta; class Magnoliopsida; order Poales; family Poaceae; genus Triticum; species Triticum urartu. Next base: position 24,432,400 of record NC_053026.1, read on the forward strand.
TGCTGTCGCTCATACTGCGGAGGTCTCCGGACTGAAGCTGAACCTGGAGCGGGCCGAGAAAGAGCTCGGCCTCGTGAAGAAGCAGCTAGAGGACAACAAAGGTATGCAGTAACCTGCATGTATATTTAGGAAGGATGAATGGTCCGTGCTGACTAAAGTGCCATGAACTTTATTACGGGCCACGACCGAGGTGGCGGCCCTCAAGAAGGCGTTAGCGAAGGCCGAGGACAAAGCGGCCAAGGAACACGCTGCGCGCGAGAAGCACGAGGCCCGGGTCAGCGAGGTTCAGCAAGAGCTCCAGGACGCCGTCAAGAAGTACGATTCCTTGGAGCGTGATTCTAAGATGCAGGCGTCCGAAATTGCGAAGGCCCGCCAGAGCGCACAAGAGGCTCGAGCCGAAGCCCAGAGCGCCCTTCAGGAAATCCAAGCGGCCCGGAAGATCGCGGAGGGTAAGGCTTTCATTATGCAACGCAAGTTTGTGAAGGAAGCGTTCCTTTTACTTACCCGAATTTGGAGCTCTCCAGGGGCGTTTATGGATTTGCCGCGCAGCGTATCAGACACTACCGAGTTCTATCAAGCCGAGGAGGGGAGTTCTACGGAGAAGCTCTTCTGGTCTCAATATCTTGGACTCGAACATCTGGTTTCCTTCAGCGACCAGCTGAAACAGGTGGTCGAGCTGCACAAGGCGGCCGAGCTAGCCATGAAGGAGCTGATAGTCTGACTATGGCCTGCCGCGCCTATACCTAGCAGCTACTTCGGACCTGTGAAGTGGCTTGTTGATGCTTGCCCCCGGGTTGAGGTTATAAAGCGGTCGGTCTGTATCAAAGGTGCATGGATGGCCTTTGCCCACATCAAAACACACTAGGCGAAGATGGATGCCAAGGAGCTAATGACCGAGGGGTCGCTTGAGGGTAAGGAGCACCGCCGACCCAAGTTGTATTTTGATGGTGTCCCGGAGGGATCCCGCATTGTTGCAGATCACTATGCAAAAGACACTATCTTTGAATGAATGTATTCGAGGTCCCTCTACCTTGTATGATAAAACAAAGTGATTGTGTAATATAATGCTGGTTATGTTTTTAAATTTTTACTTCCTATGCGGCCGTGTTGTATGAAATCTGAGGGTTAACCAGTCGTCGGCTTCTGCCCCCATGTAGGTAGTACGGGGGTGTTTGGGATGGAATCTAAACAATCTTGATCCAATTAAATGGTCCTTGAAGGAGTTGTTTAGCGCAACGAACCAGACAACCAGACTATGCGGTTGTAGCACCCTCACTTAGCCATAGGAGTGCGACAATAAAAACATGGGCGCAGCCCCTAGTATCTGAACTAGAGTGCTATAAGCGTCTGATCAGGAAGTACCAATCCTTCGCGTAATGCGGAAGAAATCTCCAATGATTTGCAACCTCTAAACAGCTGACCGGCTCTCGCCGCATCAGGACAGTCAGTTTTCGGCTTTCTCTACTGAGGTGCTCCTTTGGATAAACCAAGGCACAATCGCAGTAGTTATCCCTTTACTACCTTAGCCGATATAGCAGAATGTAAGGTAGGAAGCACAGGAGCCGGGCAACCCAACTATTGACCAAAGACATGATTTGGAGCCAGTGCATATAATGCTAAATTCGGGGTGCCGAACTATACTTATAAAAAGTGTTCGGACTTTTGTTGCCGTAATGTGGGGTGCTATGAAGCCCCTGGAAAACATCAAGCGTACCAAAGTGTACAGGTGCTACCTGATAGGGTTATCCACAGGGGAGCTGAAAAAGAGAAAGAAAACAGAAAAGGTACAAGGGCAAAAAGCTGGGGTCCTAAAGCTCCAGCCACAAACTGTTCTCATTGTAATTTAATTAGTATGTCAAGGCGCATTGGTACAGGTAGTGCGATAAGTAACAGGCTATTTGACATGCCGAAACCAAGGGAGAGCTGCATGTGGGTCCTGAAAAACAGGTAGAGTTATCGTTAACGGAATCAGCTAAGAAGTCCCCCATATGTCTGCGTTTCTCGCCGTCTTGGTGTGTTTATCCTTCAAGAGGACCAATGACCAGACCACCAGATGGTTCCTGTAGGATTGAGACCTAAAAAGGAAACAAGTAAAAGTGAAATTATGTGTGTGTCCAATGTCAGTTGATCCGTACTATGGACCACAAGCTAGCTATGCCTCCGTCGATGCCCATGGGATTTTGAGTGCGGAGTTATGTACGCGCGGCATGAATGCCACCACTTGATCGGGACTAAGACGGAGGCCCAATTGCTAGTCAAGCTCCTGACAAGCCGAGCTCTCCTGCTGCAGAATAGCTCGGACCCTCTTAACGGTGTCCGTGGGCTCGGCAGTTGAATTAAGGTTCTGCTTGAGAAGGCCGCTCTGTACTTTTGCTGCTAAGGCAGCTGTGTGCTCTTCTGTATGGAGGGAGTGTTCTGTATTTCCATTGACCGTTATGACTCCACATGGACCGGTCATCTTGAGCTTGATATAAGCATAGCGTGGTACTGCGTTGAATCGAGCGAACACAGTTCGTCCGAGCAGTGCGTGATAGCCGCCACGGAAGGGGACGATATCGAAGATTAACTCCTCGCTTCAGAAGTTGTCCGGAGATCCGAAGACAACCTCTAATTTGATTGATCCCGTACAGCGTGCCTCTACACCTGGTATGACTCCTTTGAAGGTAGTCCTGGTGGGCTTGATCCGAGATGGGTTAATGCCCATTTTTCATGTTGTATCCTGATAGAGCAAATTGAGGCTGGTACCTCCGTCCATAAGGACTCGAGTCAGGTGGAATCCATCAATTATTGGGTCTAGGACCAGTGCGGCTGAGCCACCATGACGGATGCTGGTCAGATGATCCCGCCGATTAAAAGTGATCGGGCATGACGACCATGGATTAAATTTTGGGGCGACTGGCTCTATCGTGTAGACGTCCCTGAGCGCACGCTTGCGCTCCCTCTTGGGGATGTGGGTAGCGTATATCATGTTGCCCTTTTTGACCTGAGGGGGAAACTTCTTCTGTCCCCCTGTGTTCGGTTGCTGGGGCTCTTCGTCATCGTCCTCGCTTTGCGATCCCTTTTCCCTGTTCTCGGCGTTTAATTTGTCGTCCTGTTTAAAAACCCAGCAATCTCTATTTGTATGATTGGGTGGTTTGTCTGGGGTGCCGTGAATCTGGCACGAACAATCAAGTATGAGGTCCAAGCTGGATGGGCCTGAATTGTTCTTTTGGAATGGCTTCTTTCGCTGACCGGACTTGGAGCCTCTGAATCCGGCATTGACTGTCGTGTCCTTGGTGTTATCACTGTTGTTTTGACGCTTGTATCTGTTGCATCGAGACTTGTCTTTCCTAGTTTTAGCTTCAGGGGTGCCGGCGTCGCTTGCATTGTTTTTGCTACGGTCCAACCAACTGTCATCGCCCGCGCAAAAGCAGGTCATGAGTGTCGTGAGGGCTTCCATGGATTTTGGATTTTCTTGGCCGAGGTGGCGAGCGAGCCATTCATCACAGATGCTGTGTTTGAAGGCTGCTAGGGCTTCGGCATCCGGACAATCGACGATTTGGTTCTTTTTAGTTAAGAACCTAGTCCAGAATTTCCTGGCGGACTCTCCGGGCTGTTGAACTATGTGGCTTAAATCATCAGCGTCCGGAGGTCGAACATATGTACCTTGGAAGTTATCGAGGAAGGCCTCTTCCAAGTCCTCCCAGCTGCCAATCGAATTTGCAGGCAGACTGTTGAGCCAGTGCCGAGCTGGCCCCTGGAGTTTTAAAGGGAGGTATTTGATGGCGTGGAGGTCATCGCCGCGGGCCATATGAATGTGGAGAATGAAGTCTTCGATCCACACCGCGGGGTCCGTGGTTCCATCGTATGATTCTATATTCACGGGTTTAAACCCTTCTAGGAATTCATGATCCAGGACCTCATCAGTGAAGCAATGAGGGTGTGCGGCGCCTCTATATCGGGCCGTATCGCGACGTAGCTCTGATGGAGTCCGTCTGCGGTTTTCAGCCCACGCATGACTAAGTTTGTCATGTACGAATAGGTGGCCGTCATGACGTGTCGAGGCACGTCCTCCGATCCGTAGATTGATCTAGTATGTCCTGCTTTATTGTTCAGGTTTTTCCTAAGGTCATATGTATGACTGTGGGCTAATTTACCTCTATGTGTGCAATGAGGCGGGGCTGGCTGGTGTTCGGCATAATTTGCCATTTTGTTCCGACCACATGGTGGTCGGTCAGCCGCATTGTACGATGGAGGTATGTATTCCGGCACCTCCTCGTCAAACTGAGGTAGCAACTTGCGCTTTGGGTAGCTTTTGGTTGGGCACTTGAGGCCGTATTCTTCGGCTGCTAGGACATTGGTCCATTTATCATTGAGCAGATCTTGGTCAACTTGAAGCTGCTGCTGCTCAAGAGGCTCCTTGCAATGGCGATTAGCCGGCACTTAAAGCGCTCCTGCTCAAGAGGTTCCTCAGCCACAACGAAATTGTCGGTGCCGAGGCTCACCTCATCCTTGGAGAGCGGAAGTAACTTCCATCCTCTGAGTCTTCGTGTGTGGCCTGCTTACCAGGGCTAGCCTGCCCATCTTCCCGTTCATCTTGTTCATTAGCTATTTCAATGGGGTCTTCGTTGTCTTCGACACCTTCTGGAGTGTTATCTTCTCATGTGCCGGTGTTGCTGTCTTTACTGCGGCGTGACATAGAGCGGCGCCGCTGACGCCGGCGCTTGGATTGTATTTCGGAAGGTTTATCCTCAGCTGGATCTTCCTTGTCATCGCCGTTGTTCTCCTTTGGTGCATCCACCATGTATACATCGTACGAGGAAGTGGTCGTCCAGCGTCCGGTGAACGGTGGGTTCTGGGCCTCTTCTTCTTCGGCATTATCGTCCATACCGTCGATGTCCTCGGAGTCGTAATCAAGTGTGTCGGTCAAATCCTCGACCGTGGCTATGAAGTGGGTGGCGGGTGGGAAGCAAAATTCTCCACGGTCAGCCCCTAGTTCGAACCGGATATAGTTCGGCTGTGAGTCCTCTACCAAGGATAGGTTCTTTAACGAGTTTAGCACATCGCCCAAAGGCGAGTGCTGGAAGATATCTGTGGCACTGAACTCAAAAATCGATAAACGATCAAGTTCGGCGTCCGTGGGCTCATGTTGCTCGGAACTTATGACCGGAGACGAGTCCGGAGTTCCGGTGACAAAGACGTCGTGAGAGGTTAAGTCTATGTGAGGCTCCAACACTGTGGAATCTGTGGCCTCCGTGGCGGGGTTGAGCTTCCCGTACTTAGATGGTGCAGTCTGCTCCGGATCTAAGGCCGGAGTGGTTACAGGAGCTATCTCCTAGGTGCGGTCCGATGACAGATTTAGGTCATGTCCCTCGGGGTGACCAGGAGTGGTAGCCGCGGTCTTGAATCCGGCGAAGATCAAGTCTCCACGGATGTCCGCAACGTAGTTCAAGCTCCCATATCTGACCTGATGGCCAGGGGTGTAGCCTTCGATCTGCTCCAGATGGCCAAGCGAGTTGGCCCGTAGCGCGAAGCCGCCAAACGCGAAGACCTGTCTGGGGAGGAAGGCTCCCCCTTGGACAGCATCATTATTGACGATTGAAGGGGCCATCAAACCTTTTGGCGACAGCATAGTGGAACTCTAAATGAAAGCACCAATGTCGGTGTCAAAACCGGCGGATCTCAGGGTAGGGGGTCCCGAACTGTGCGTCTAAGGTCGATGGTAACAGGAGGAAGGGGACATGATGTTTTACCCAGGTTCGGGCCCTCTCTATGGAGGTAATACCCTATGTCCTGCTTGATTGATATTGATGAATAGGAGTATTACAAGAGTTGATCTACCTCGAGATCGTAATGGCTAAACCCTAGAGGCCTAGCTGGTATGACTATGGTAATGAATATCCCCCCTCCGGACTTAGTCGTTCAGCTTATATAGACACCGGGAGGATCTAGGGTTACATGAGGTCGGTTACAAAGAAAGGAATCTACATATTTGGTCACCAAGCTTGCCTTCCACACTAAGGAGAGTCCCATCCGGACACGAGTGCAGTCTTCGGTCTTCGTATCTTCACATCCCATCAGTCCGGCCCATGGCTAACAGGCCAGACGCCCGAGGACCCCTTAGTCCAGGACTCCCTCACCCACATATCGAGATAAAACTCATACTTATTTTGCCCGAAGTCCACTCCATGGAATATCATTATCTTTTCCAGGGGTCAAGTGTCCTCACAGGGTACTACCACCCTTTAAATGTACAAATTCATCCATAGATCATATTTATCATATCCTCAAAAATGGTCAAATTCTTTCTTCCTAGAGTAACAACTCATAAAATTCATCGTATGAAATCATGACACATGAACTTTATTGATTTCATGAACTTATTACAATCTCTTGCATATCCATTACATGCCTCAACTCAACACCTCAATATAAAAGAAATGTTTCCCACTACTACTACTATATTTCTTTTTTGACACAACTATTTAGCACAAGTCTCCTTCTCTTTGGGACAATCTCTGGCAAAGTTCCCCGCTTCATTACAACAGAAACATATTACTTCTGACAAGTCTCAAGGTTTCCTTGTGATTACATAGCCTCCTTGGGTCGTCGGCTTCCTTTTTGGGCAATCACTGAAGTAGTGTCCTGTATCTTTGCACCTGAAACATGTGATATGACTTGGGTCCTTCTTTGTAGAAATTGGGTTGTTCCTGGAATCCAATCTATTTCTCTTCCTGGACTTTTCTGTGCCAATCAGGGCTTCTATTTCTTGTGGGTCCTACTCTACTTCCACTGTCGGAAATGTTACTAGATCCCCCTTCAGACAATTCTGGGAGATGTGTCCTTCTCCACATGAATAGCACGACTTGGTGCAGGGTTTAATTGGGCCTTCTTAGGGTGTGTCCTCCACCTCTTCCTTCATCACGGGTTCTTCTAAAATTTCCATGAGGGCTCCTTTCATTGCTTCTTTCTTTTGCTGGATGGTTCTTTAAACCACGGGGTAAATGTGATACTGAGCAGGGTAGTGGGTAGTCCCTTCACACAAGAAACAAGTAATCTTCCTAGTTGGGCATTCTTCAGCTAGGCGATTTTCTTCACAATGAGGGCATTCATCCTGGTGTTCTTTATGGTTGTGTCTTATTTCTCCATAGAGCTTGCCTACACAAGGTTTCCTCATATCATTTCCATAAGGCTTCAAATTCTCTGACACAAGACGAGATCTTTGCAGAGTCAACTAAAATTCTTTCCAAGTGGTTACTCCTTGCCATCAATTGATGGTTTGGTACATCCTCCACCAAGTAGCAGCACCTCTTTTAAAGCACTGAAGAGCGTGTTGGGCCATATCCTTTATGGCTATAGTGTTATTCTTCATGTGATCTTCCATGTTCTGAATCGATCGGTCTGTCTCCAATTGACTTATCGGTCCCGGAAATGTGAGTTCATATCCATTCATCCTCTATTTGTTCCAAGGGTTTTGGGGTGAGATAAGAGAGATAGAGAGGGATACACACAATACAAAAAATAGTTTTGAAGAGACAGATTTTATTTTGTGGTTTTCAGAAAAACATCAAACAAATGACAGCTCACAATCGTCGCATGTAACGTAAGTACATGACAAGGGTTTGGTCTACTTCTGATCATGCTTGCTGATCTTCTCAAGTTCTTCTGTCAGGTCCTTTCTGTTGATGCGAAGTCTCTCATGAAGTCCTTTAATATTCTGGAGTTGTGTTCCAAACTTCTGGGTTTCAACATCCTTGGCATGAACCATGGTCCTACTGTTCTTCAGTTCCTGACGAATCTCCGGTATCTCGAGGTTTTGCTGCTCTAGCTGGGCTACTTTCAGCTTCTAGGTCCTGAGTTCTTCACGAAATGCTTCCTTGTCAAATACAACTTCCTGAAGGTCCATCTTAAAATTCCTGATGTAATACTCCAGATCCTAATGATACACCAACTAAGGTTAAAACTTCATCTTTTACTGATAGGTGCTCCATTAGCCCTTTTGTCATCCAATCCTTCCGAAGACATGCATGCTTAACTCAGCACGGTGACAATAGCATAAGCGGGCGATAACATCATGGATAGTCGTGTTTATGCCCATGTCATTTACATGGGTTATCATTCCATCGTTGATATCTCCTACCTTAGGGTTTTCTTGACAAAAACTTTGAGTTTTAACACTCCATGTTCCGGTCTTTCCCCGACACACCTTGATCTCATGTATTGGCAGCTTCATTAGTCTGACAAGTTCCATAAGGGTAGCCTTCCTAGGTCATACCAATCTGGAAATTCTTCAGAGCCTTCAAATTCTCCTAGTATTCGGAGTCTTCAACCATTGTAGTTTCAATTATTCAGATGCACGGTAAAATCCTCTTTATTCCAAAGTGGTCTTATTTGTCCGATATCTTGTACTTCTTGGAAAGGTCTCATCAATCGAATCTTCGTGTGGTCGAAAGGGGGAAAGGGTATTGTCCAACTAAAAGGGAATATTTGTAAAGCTCAGAAAGGAAGAGAGGTAAAAGATCTTGTTGAAAATAAAGTTTTAGAGAAAATCCATCATATGGGCTTGCTAGTTTCTAGGGGTCACATCCTACAGTCAACATGTGCTCTGATACCATCTTCTAGCGACCCAACCCGAATGGATCGAAGTATCTGTGCTTAAGTGTCATCCCTGGATCGGTATGCTGACACACACAATACTTGAGGATTTATAACAGAGGTAAATCACATGTATGGAGTAACGTAAATGCTATTACCTCAATCCATATAGCGGAAGAAACAACAAAGTTGTGGAGTCCCAACAACACCAACGACAAAGTTCAGCGTAGACATCGTAACCCTAACGTATCACTTACTCCTCATAAGAATCCTGCAACATGAGACATTGCAGCCATATAGGTCAGTACATTGAATGTACTGGCAATTTCACACCATAGAGTAATAATGAGAATTGTCTATCTCTATATGCATATTTGGCTGGAGGAGGCTCCAAGTTTAATATTTGCATCAAGCTAATTTTTTTCCTACAACAAAGGAATATATTTTTTTTACTACCAAGTTAAATTACCCATATTGAGAAGGTAACCCCAACTCAATCCCAAAAATCACCAAATCATTAATAACCTAACAATTTCATTAAATAGAGTGATGAGATCAACCAATAATTTAAATACTAGATACTCAAAATGTCCATAACCGAGGACACGACTAACCATGATTAGTTTATACACTTTGCAAAGGTTTGCGCACTTTTCCCCACAAGACTCGACCACATCCATGATCGAATGATCGAGACATAGTCTTTCTGAAGCATTAACTCTTTACTCTGGGTAGACAGTACCACCTACTTTCCCCTACATCTGCTAGCCTACCGCTGAAAGAGGTCACACAACTTACTCAACTATGCCAGAGCCCATAATGGCTTGTGGCTGCACACAGAAGTTTCTGAGCATGAATAATATTATGATCCCTTTGAGCCTGGGTGACATTCCATAGGATGATTACATGGGTACTCTGGGATATCCTAGGGCAACACTGGATTGCTCCAGGTGCCCACAACCAATCCACCCAGATGTGTATTAAAGTAGCCACCTTAAGTTTGCGTTAGTTAAAATCTCTCAAAACTTGCATGAATCGCATATGCCAATCCACGTCTACGAGCATAGCAAAGTAGTATAAGCATAACCTATAATACCCAGGGTTTGATATAAGATAATAGGTTCCTACCTCATCAACTACATAACAATAACCACATGTTCGCAATCCTACTCATGCAATCTTTAAGGGTGTATCTAATGCAAGGAAAACTGACATAGGAAGAGTATGATCAAAGTGTGAACTGCTTGCCTTGTACTGTTGATGAAGATTCTTCGCACTCATAATTCCTGACAGTTCTACTCGTCACACTCCGATCAATCTATCGTAAGCAAGCAATTATAACCACACATAAGCAATCACTCAAAGATCCAAAAGAAAAGGCAAAGAAACACTGCAAAAACTCCAAAAGAACCAAATCAAATTATTTTGCAAGATCAGATCCTAATTTCGGTGAAAAAGTGTGGTGATGGCTCAAGATGTTAGATTACGCCTACGGATTCAATTGCAATAAGGAGTCAATTGAAAATGCGCTACCGCTACAAGATATGATCAAATGAAGGTCTGAATAGTTTGAAAGGTTCCAAAGTTGAAACTAATGATGCTACTGGATGTAGGAAGTCAATAGGAACATGTAGGAAGAAAAATTACTAGATTGAAATAACGGATCAAAAAATACAAGTAATTCAACATAGCATTGAATCTGCTTAGAATGTTGTGTGATAACTCTTTGTGGACTAGCAGAGTAATCTGACTATGATCAAAATTATATGTTGGAAAGATGACACTAATTGTGCAAACGGAAAGACTACTTCAATACGAATCCGATGGAGTTGGGTTCATTGGAAATGGAGCTACGGAAAAAAGTATGATCAAAAGAAGTTTGAATATGAATCTGAACAAATTTCGAAATTTGAAAGTTGCAAAAAGTATATTTGATAGATTCACTAGATAGGCGGAATCAAGACGAAAATGTAGGCGTTGGTTTTATCTCATTTGGATGAACGAGTAAAAATTTATGGTTATGTGAAAAATCAGGGCCAAGCTGTTTTACGGAAGAAAATTAGTTACGACTAAAAAAATTCAGGTCTAATGTATAAATACAGAGACTATGTGATAATCTAATTATTCTATTACAGTAGTCTAAAAATAATAAACTATGGAGCTATAAAAAATACGAAGAAATATACCTTATAAAGGTAGAGAAAAGACGACTTCGGAGAGAGAAGACAACTTTCAAAAGTCCCGTCGAAGAAATGAAATATTTTTTTCTTTAGTGAATCGAGTCAAACCAAAATATTGATTTAACCCGAATCGAATGATTTCTGGAGGTTCTATGGGTCTATATTTATAGGTGGAAGAGATGCTTAGGGGTTAAAGGCTACGCAATGTGGGACTAAACGTAGACGGGAAATAGAAAAGAGAGAAGAGGTGCGGCATGGGCCAACAGGTTCGGCCGGCCACGCCCATGCACCACCGTTGGGTTTTTTTTAATTTCGGCCAAAGTGGAAAAAAGAAAAAAAAATGGGAAGAAAAAATGGAAGAAAAAAAATGGGAAGAAAAAAAGATGGGGCGCCCGCTGCCACTATGCTACGCATGTGGGCGATAAATAGTTGTGTCCTGCATGTACCATTTTTTTAAGTAGAAACAAAAAGGAACTATATAACAAAAATAAAACAAAATAGTATATAGGGATATTATATGTCAAAATTTTCAAAAAAATATTTCCAAAAACATGAACATATTCTTAGAGGCAAATAAATTCCGCAAAAAATTAAATAAAGCAAATAGTGCCATTGGTTCATTTAAAAACCAAATAAAAATATTTTAAAATACCAAAATTATTTTAAACTCATTTTTATCCACTTTTCTACTGTAGGGAATCATTTTACCATATTTTTCATATATTTTATGTTTGGAGAAAAATAATTTGAATAAAAACCAAATAACTCCAAATTGAAAATTGTTTTCAAAATATCTTCAAAGGGACTATAAATTTGATTCTTTGAAACTTCCAACTCATATTTCATAGCATTTGAAGAAGTCATTTTATCTTCTCTCATGAAAATCATTGATTTGCACAAAGTTTCCGAGTTTGAAATATTTCCAAATGAAATTCAAATATTTTCAAAAACCCTTTTCATTTATTTAAATGGAAGAAGTCATATCATCTTCACTCTAGGGTTTTGTGATGAAATGAATTTGTATCCATGGAGATCATAAATGCAAGGTGAAAGTTTGGGAAAGTCATTTCATTCCCTCTCATTCAATTTTCAGAAAGTTTCAAATTTTACTCAATTTCACACAGTCAACCACACCACAATCAAACAAACAATCAAAACTATTTATTTAATATAACATTCCAAAATTCAGAATTTTGGGATGTAACATTTTGTGTGTTCACATGATTAAGCTACTGTACTAATCATGTTCTATAGCTTTTGTTTTAATAAAGTGCCAAGTAAAGCCTTTGGGATGGTGTATGGTGATAGTTGATTTGATCTTGCTGAAAAATAGAAACTTTTGCGCTCAGGAAAACAATTCTCATTTTTAGCATAAGCGTGATAAAATGTTGATTCTTTTTGTAGAAGATTAATAGACAAATTGCCCAGGTTTTCCTATTTTTCAGAGGTTTTGGAGTAACAGAAGTATGGTTGGAGTACAGATTACTATAGATTGTTCTGTTTTTGACAAATTCTGTTTTCAATGCATAGATTGCTTGTTTTCTAGTTTCTATGGCTTATATTGCTCAATATAAATTGTAGAAATGATAGGGTACAGTAGGCATTGTGTGAGAACAATTGTGAATCTTGTCTTTGATAGTACCAAAGTGAATGGTTTGCTCTTTATCATACTAACCTATCTCATGAAGTTCCGTTAAGTTTTGTGTGATTGAAGTTTTCAAGTTTTGGGTGAGATATCGATATGAGGAGAATAAGGAGTGACAAGACCCTAAGCTTGGGGGTGCCCAAGGCACCCCCAAGGTAATATTAAAGGAATATCCAAGCAACTAAGCTTGGGGATGCCCCGGAAGGCATCCCCTCTTTCGTCTCCAACATTATCGGTAACCTCACTTGGAGCTATGTTTTGATTTGTCAAATGATATCAGTTTTACTTGGAGCATCATTTTATTTTGTTAGTATTTTCTTGATGTTATTTAGAATAATGTTTTGCATATTTTATTTCAATAAAAATGTCAAGTATAGCCTTTACTATGCTGATTTTACAAGTCCACATGTTGCTGTTTGAAAACAGAAAGTTTACCGATGTTGAAAAAATTCCCTAGAAAAGTAAGAATGTGATAAAATGCTGAAACTTTTTGAAAAGTAAGCTGTGATAAATTTTCTACAGTGTGGTAAATTTTCATAATCTTTGGAGTTTAAGAAGTATTGATACTCTTGCATTCTTTACAGACTATATTGTTTTGCCAGAGTGTTGTTATGTTTGCATTATTTGCATATGTTTGCTTGTTTAATGATTCTATTTGAGGATAGGGGTATTAAATATGCAGAGGCATTTAGTATGCAATTTTGAGTAATAATTTTAGTGATTTTCTACAGTAGAGAATGATAAGGTTTTTGCATTGGTCTATACTAACTTATCTCACGAGTTCTTTGTTGAGTTTTGTGTGGACGAAGCTTTTGAGATTTAGGAAAACCGTGATATGAGAAGAATTAAGGATACACAAAATCTCGAGCTTGGGGGGTTCCCAAGGCACCCCAAGATAACATTTCAAAAAGTCTCAAGCATCTAAGCTTGGGGATGCCCCGATAGGCATCCCACCTTTCCTCTTCAACAATTATCGGTTAGTATCGGTTGAGCCTAAGTTTTTGCTTCTTCACATTAGTTGTGCTATTCTTAGAATGTCATTTTATTTTTATTTTGCTTGCTATTTTAATAGAATACTTAGATCTGAAAGTTTTAAAATAAAATAGAGTCCTCAAATAGTTGCCGGGGAGGCTAGGTAAGCGGCATTCACATCCCGTCAACGAAGCTCTTTTCTATGGAATTGCTCTAGTGCTTCACTTATATATTTTTGATCATGGTGTGCTTTAGTATTTCTGAAGAAATTCTCTCTTGCTTCACTTAAATTAATTTTAGAGAAATAAATATTATGCTCATGATCTTCACTTATATTTGTTTGAGCTTATCAAAAGCAACACATGAAAATTAGTCCCAAAGTGATAGATATCCAAGAAGGATATAATAAAAACTTTCAAGATCATTGGACAAAATAAACTTGATTCCTTGTAATAGTTTTGAGATATGATGATGTGATATGTGTGAGTCATGTTGATGAGTAATTATGCTTTAGGAAGAATGTTGGGGTTAAGGTTTGTGATTCCATATGCAAGCACAAAATTCAATAGTTATGCAATGAAATTACATCCTACTTGTGGTGCATTATTCGGTGTTAATTATGCTTAATGCTCGCTTATGAGATTATTCGTTTCTTGGTTGGCCGCTTCCCAATCTTTTCCTAGCCTTCATTTTGCACTAAGTATGGTCACTACAGAAATGGAAGAATCTTTCGAAATGAAAGGCACACCTTTGTAGCATGGAAGAGGAGCTTTATCCATGATATTACCCTGCTGTCTCACAGGTTCAAGCCTAGCCTGAAGCCTTTGTTGTTACATTGGATTAATTCTTTGCCCTAGTTGGCTCCCTGCAAATATGTAATTTTGCATGTATATATGTACATAGACTCATATGTAAGTAGTTTTCCTCTAGCTTTACTTACCAAAACCTTTTGTATTTTGTTGGTTGAGTTTTAATAAAGTACTATGGGGTTGTTGCCTCACAGTTTCCAGTCAAAAAAAACTAAGTATGATCACTACTTGTGCATCCAAAATCCTTTAAACCAGTTTTTCCACATGAGTCCACTATACCTACCTATATGTGGTATTCTTTTGCCATTCTAAGCAAATTTGTATGTGCCATCTCTAATTTTCAAGTAAATTTCTCTTTTGTGTGCTCATACCGCTCGCGAGGCGGTGAGGGGTGGACAATATTTTCCATGCTAGATGTGTTATTCCCACGATGAGTGTTTATTCACTTGTCATTGCACAGAGTAAGGCAAAGGTATTAGGGATGCCCAGTCCCCAAATGAAAAATGAATTTACTTTATGTTGTCAAACAATAAATTCCTTGGATAGTGTTGGTATGGAGGGCACCCATGGATACAGTTAGCCACGAAAAGTGAAAGTATGTAGGAAAAAGGAATAAATTTTATTTTCTGTTTGGGAACCGCCTATGATATATCTAGCATGAAAAGTGTTGGGAGCTCTAAGTCGTTTTCGTTGGTGGGAAAAGTATGCCTCTCAAAATGTTTTTTATCTCTCAATTTTAGCTTTAGCTCTGGCACCTCTACAAATCCCTACTTCCCTCTGCGAAGGGCCTTTCTTTTACTTTATTAAATTTTTATTTTTAATTTGAGTCACCATCTTCTCTTATAAAGCACCAACTAGGAGGCACTATGATCATACTTGAGCATTGGGCGTAGCTAATATGCGAGTGTGTTTCATGAATGGATCAATGATTAAGCATGATGGGCTAGGGATAGCTTATTTTAGCGTTGATATTTTGAAAGACATGGTTGCTTGTTGATATGCTTGAGTATTTAAGTCTCATGTCAAAACTAGACTATTGCTTTGAACCAAATAAAAGTCCAAATGTCCATGCTATAAAGAAAATAATATTAGATGACATGTTAGGCAGCATTCCACATCAAAAATTCTATTTTTATCATTTACCTACTCGAGGACGAGCAGGAATTAAGCTTGGGGATGCTGATACGTCTCCAACGTATCTATAATTTTTGATTGTTCCATGCTGTTATATTATCATTCTTGGATGTTTTATAATCATTTTATAGTCATTTTATATCATTTTTTGGGACTAACCTATTGACATAGTGCCAAGTGCCAGTTGCTATTTTTTGCATGTTTTTTACATCGCAGAAAATCAATATCGAACGGAGTCCAAACACCGTGAAACTTTCTGTGGATTTTTTATGGACCAAAAGACCACCAATGAGCCAGAGCAGCACCTGGGGGTGCCCCGAGGCGGGCACAACCCACCAGGGCGCGCTTGGGGGGCCAGGCGTGCCCAGGTAGGTTGTGCCGACCTCGGTGGCCTCCCGCACCCCTCTTTACCCTACAAATTCACAAATATTCCAAAAACCCTCGGGGTTAACCTAGATCAGAAGTCCTGCTGCCACAAGACTCTGTAACCACTGAAAACCAATCTAGACCCTTTCCGACACCTTGTCGGAGGGGGAAATAATCACCGGTGGCCATCTTATCTCGGCAGCCACCACGATGAGGAGGGAGTAGTCCACCCTCGGGGCTGAGAGTTTGTACCAGTAGCTATGTGTTTAATCTCTCTCTTTCTCTCTCTCTCGTGTTCTTGAGATGTCATGATCTTGATGTATCGCGGGCTTTGTTAATATATTCGGATCATATGGTGTTTTCCCCTCTCTATCTTATTGTGATGAATTGAGTTTTTCTCTTTGACATTTCATTGTTCTCGGATTGAATACTTTTATGGATTTGAGAACACTTGATATATGTCTTGCAATTGAATACGCATGGTAACAATGGGGTATCGTATTGATTCACTTGATATATGTTTTGGCACTCAACTCGTGGATTCCCGAGGTGACATTGGGGTAATCTATGATAGGGGTTGATGCGCGTTCTTGTCTTTGTTTCTCCGGTAGAAATCTTGGGGCACTCTTTGAAGTTCTTTGAGTTGGATTGAATATTATGAATTTGAATTTTCTTTGGTGTTATTTTAGTACGAACTCTTGGTTAGATCGATCGGAAAGAATAGATTCATGTTATTTTAGTACGAACTCTAGGAAAGATTGATCAGAAAGAATAACTTTGAGGTGGTTTCATACCCTACAAACAATTCCGTCTTATATTCTATGCTAGATAGGAACTTTGGAGTGATTCTTCGTTGCATGTTGAGGGATGGTTATATGATCCAATTATATTAGCATTGTTGAGAGATTGCACTAGCGAAAGTACGGACTCTAGGCCTCATTTTCAAGCATTGCAATGCCGTTTTTGTGCCCGTTTACTATTTTCTACCTTGCTGTTTTTATTTATTCAAATTATGAAAATATATTTCTACCATCAATATTACACTTTTATCTCCATCTCTTTGCCGAACTAGTGCACCTATACAATTTTCCATTGTATTGGGTGTGTTGGGGACACAAGAGATTTCTTGTATTTGGTTGCATGGTTGTTTGAGAGAGACCATCTTCATCCTACACCTTCCACGGATTGATAAACCTTAGGTCATCCACTTGAGGGAAAATTCCTACTGTCCTACAAAACTCTGCGCTTGGAGGCCCAACATGACTGTACAAGAATAAAGTTGCGTAGTAGACATCAGCGATCGTCGGAGCAGCTCCTTGGAGGTGGAGGAAGTGGCGGCTGAACCGACGGGGCGACGAGATGGACGACGGATCCTCATCCGAGGAGGTGGATGTGGGACGTCGAGCTATTGCGGTGGACGACATTGTCGGGGAAGAGGCTTCGGCTGGGCAGCAGTGAGGTGGCGGACGGAGGAGGGTGGGGTTTCGCGGCTGGAGCAGAGAGGTTATGGCGGCCTAGGATTCCGAATGGCGAAAAGGAGGCGATGGGAGGGGGAACCATGACTTAGGGACGCACTTGTCCAAAATGTAGGGTGTGTTAAAAAAGTACCCCCCACCGATTTGAACTAGCGGCGCTTTCGGCTTAGGGTTAGAAGGGAGATTTCGCATGTCGGGATTTGGCAGCTGGAGGGAGTTTTCGCGCGCGTTGTAATTTCGGGATAGCAAGGCGTGAGTTTTGGGAGCACGATATCTGAATTTTTGCGATATAACAAGGCGCGGGTTGAATTTTAGGGACAAGCCTAATGTGTAATATTGTACTTGTACGTGCCAAATCAATTTGCACTTCCCTCAACGAAAAAACAAAAAAATACTATTCACACCACACAAAGAGAGAGTCTTGTCCCATTTCTTTCCCTAATAATAAAGTACGGATTGACTCCATGGGTTCACCGTCACACTACAATTCTTCTCGTGAATTTACGCTTTCAGTTCAAATTTAAAACATATACATGAGGTGGTACTAAATTCCATCCGTCCAGTTTCGTTTTCACAACTTTGTATCACATGGGCCAGAAAATGTGCTATGGGCCACGGGCCTCCGCCTACCCGGATCCAGCCGAACAATGGCGGGTGGGTTTAGCCTTGGCGTGGACCTGGGCGCTGCACACACAGGGCTGGTCATCGCCCGTGGCATCACCCAGCCTCTTTGGTATGTGATCGATACTGTAAAAGTCTCTATAATCTTCCAAAAAATCAATCAATAGACCTGACTAGATACACTTTCATCAGAAATTATCCGTGTGGAACATTAGTTGGAGTCAAACTTCACCTTCCTCGCTGCCTTTGCTACCCTCCAATAAATATCGGTTCCTAGAAAGAAGGGAGTAGAGGAGAAGCGGACAAGGATGCGTACGCCGAGATCGATCCCAGTGTAAATTTTATCAAACGTCGGTGCTCCTCCTGCCTAGCGTAGCTCTGAGCCAAGCACGCCATGCGTGACGGCACCCTTCTTCCCAACCGTCTCGGCACACCATAGGCCACCGCCGCGTACCTCATGCCTCCTCCTCTCTCGACTGCGCTGTCGCCCCGGCTACTCGCGCGCCCGTTGCCGCTTGCTCCTGCGTGCCACCGTTAGGCCTGCCTGCGCGCCACCGCATCTTCTTCGATAGCAATGGGACGCGTCCTTCTAGCACACGGGCAGCGCATCTCCCTCCGGCCATGAGCATGTCGCTTCTTTTCTGCCACCTATTTGCCATGTCCATCGTCAACGGCGAACCACATCTACCAGTGCCCCTTTTGCCTTTTCTCGCCAAGATTTTTTGCGACATGAAGACGCGTCCTCCTGAGGGTGGACAGGGGTCGGGCCCTCACCGAGCTGCCGTTTGGACCAGCCGCCGGCGTACTAGACCGGACCGGACCGAGCAACTTTGCGCTCCTGTTTTTAGGGACCAGACATGCGGTACCAAAGCTCGGTCCGGACGGAGAGGACCAGCCATGGAGAGGTGGCAATAACCATGGCGTCAGCTACGGGTCCTAATTAGCGGGGGAAACAAAGGGAAAAGCTACAGGGACTCACGGTGAACCCGACGGCGAGGTCGGTGAGGCCGGGGAAGCAACAACGGCAAGGTAATCGACGACGAACAATGATACTCGGACTTGGAGTTGGAGGATGATGGCTAGGGCTTCAGGGTGAATTTGGCCAAGTCCTTGCGCGGGGAAGGAGATCTCAAGGTTGCGGACCTCCTGGACAAGGTTGTTCGTTGCGGGGAAGCCGGTGGTCGTGTGTGCTGCGCGCTGGTGGCTATGCATTCTCTGCTTGTGCCTTCCCGCACCTAGTCATGCGTGTGCTGGTCCTCCCGTGGGCTGCAATTTGCACCATGACTCGCTGAGCTTGACCCGTCGGTCCTAGCTCCAGCTACAGCGCGGCCCATGGAGTTCAGTGCCACCGCATCAGCCATCACATGGAGCTGCTACTGCTGCTCTTGTGCTCTAATTTTCTTGTATGCTTAAGAAAAACTAATGAGAAGAGAGAGAGAAGAGAGAGAGAGAGAGAGAGAGAGAGTATCGGTGGTTACAAGAGCATAGGAATCAGAGGATAGGATAGCCACGTGTGTGGTGGAAAGAAATCAAAGATTTTTAGTGTAAAATATAATTGCTCCTATTGCAGCACGGCGCTGGAGCATGGCAGGCACGTCGCGATGCTGGAGACAGGCTTGGGACGGGGAGAGAGATGAGAGAGATACAGATTTTTCTGACAACTAGCTTTTTTTTGAAAGTCTGACAACTAGCTGTTCATGCAGCTTCGGTGTAGTCAGATGGAGACACAGAGAGAGATGAGATGATATTCTTTCGTACTATGCTGTTGTTCGATGAGATAAGATGAAGCAGGTTGTTTGATGCTGCTTATAATATGGATCAATGGGGTTGAGAGAGAGAGAGATCAGAGTGAGAAGAGAGAGTTGTTGTGTTTTTTTAATTTCATGACGATCTTCGGTGTTAGTGCTGCTACTATTGGAGCTGAACAAGAGGCACACTATATTGAGTACTTTGCAGATGAAAAAGAGAGAGGAAGATCGTGTTGCATAGTGATTGCTTATGATGTTTTTCTGACGGTAAATTTGTTGGTTTGTTTGTTACAATAGACGCAAATAAACGGATTTACTGAGGCTAGTCATAGTGGGAGTAACTTAGCTAGTAACATAGCGCACTTTGAAAAAATTCTGCTTATGTGGCAAGTAATTAATGAGAAGTGGTAACATAATATGTTACTGCAACATAACGCTTTCCAAGACAAGATGAGTCTACGAGCTAATAAATGAAGCCATATATGATACTACTATTATGTTACTTTGCATTATGAAGGTAGTATCTTAGACTAGTGTCATATGCATGACACTAGTCTAAGTTACTCCCCACTATGACCAGCCTGAGTGAATGAAACACGGTTCCGATGTAATTTAATAAGACTATTAATATATTTTGGGTTACCACAAAAGTGAACCGATGATGTAGTCTAGATGTACTCAGTCTGAGCTATGCACCAAAGTTAATATTAACCCACATTAGCCTTTTGATCCAAATGCTCATATAAAGTGTTGTTAAGTATCGGCTTGAATCCTTCCTTTTGACGAAGACCCTCAATTCAAGTAATTCAAACCTTCTTAGTTTGTAACACTTGATGCATGAATTCTTGTTCGTACTTTAATTTTGTTTTACTATTTTTAGGGTAATTGCTACTTTATTTATTCTTTATTTCATGACAATTTCGTCCAAAATACGTCATGGATAGAAAATAGGGATACATTAAACCAAGTTTTTTACAACTTATTAACACATCCTTCCCTCACAAGAATACCAGTCACTTTGTTCGCCGATCGCCTCGACCAGATCACCCGGTGCTCATTCACACCAGCAAGCAACTCCTTGATCTCTTCTATAAGAGGGCTAAACCTCGAACGGTCTTGAACTCTTGATTGGAAAGCTGGTGCCACACCTTGATTTTTTGTCTTGAGACAAAGTTTTTCAACACCTAATTCCATCGCCAACTGAACACCTGCTGTAACATTTGAGTGGTATTAAATTAATTTTCTATTTTCTAAACATTATGTTGCACCCGTTGCAACGCACGGGCATATGTGCTAGTTACTATACAAATGCTATTCAAAGCTATGAATCCATGTTATGTCCAATTAAATTTTTTCGATGGCTGTATAATGCATGTAACCTACTCATACCAACATTTTAGTGCATTCCAAATGTATATACTACCGCCGCAATTCAAACTAAATTTGAATTCATTTCTCTATTTGAATCAGAATCTACAATCATGATTGTTGCCAACTTCAACCATCATTCGTGTATTATCTTAACAACACACCACATGATTACTATATAGAGATATATATGGACTATGTGCAATATATGAACTCGAATTCAATTTTTTGAATACACTTGATGTTGATTCCAAATAATAGTATATTTGATGTACTAACTAGATATTCATAATCTAAATCATGTTCCATACGTACACCGTGTTTATCATAAAAAGTATAGTGCCCCGCCCCCTACATTATGACAAGTATTTAGCCCTGAGCTACAAAAGCCACACATTATCCCAAATTATAATCAATGTTCTACATTATGATATCTTCTTCAAATATCTGTATCCACTTTTTTATAATGAATTATGATCTATGTTTGTCTTTTACACCTTCACGATCCTCTTCTCTTTGTAGCTAGCTGATGACCCACAAGTGTAGGGGATCTATCGTAACCTTTTCGATAAGTAAGAGTGTCGAACCCAACGAGGAGCAGAAGGAAATGATAAGCACTTTTCAGTAAGGTATTCTCTGCAAGCACTGGAATTGTCGGTAACAGATAGTTTTGTGATAAGATAATTTGTAACGAATAGCAAGCAATAAAAGTAAATAAGGTGCAGCAAGATGGCCCAATCCTTTTTGTAGCAAAGGACAAGCCTGGACAAACTCTTATATGAAGTAAAACGCTCCCGAGGACACATGGGAATTATCGTCAAGCTAGTTTTCATCACGATCATATGATTCACGTTCGGTACTTTGATAATTTGATATGTGGGTGGACAGGTGCTTGGGTACTATCCTTACTTGGACAAGCATCCCACTTATGATTCACCCCTATTGCAAGCATTCGCAACTACAACAGAAGTATTAAGGTAAACCTAACCATAGCATGAAACATATGGATCCAAATCAGCCCCTTACGAAGCAAGACATAAACTAGGGTTTAAGCTTCTGTTACTCTAGCAACCCATCATCTACTTATTACTTCCCAATGCCTCCCTCTAGGCCCAAAGAATGGTGAAGTGTCATGTAGTCGACGTTCATATGACACCACTAGAGGGATGACAACATACATCTCATCAAACTATCGAACGAATACCAAATTCACATGACTACTAATAGCAAGACTTCTCCCATGTCCTCAGGAACAAACGTAACTACTCACAAAGCATATTCATGTTCATAATCAGAGGGGTATTAATATGCATATTAGATCTGAACATATGATCTTCCACCAAGTAAACCAACTAGCATCAACTACAAGGCGTAATCAACACTACTAGCAACCCACAGGTACCAATCTAAGGTTTGGATATAAAGATTGGATACAAGAGATGAACTAGGGTTTGAGATGAGATGGTGCTGGTGAAGATGTTGATGGAGATTGACCCCCTCCCGATGAGAGGATCGTTGGTGATGACGATGGTGATGATTTCCCCCTCCCGGAGGGAAGTTTCACCGGCAGAACAGCTCTGCCGGAGCCCTAGATTGGTTCCGCCAAGGTTCCGCCTCGTGGCGGCGGAGTTTCGTCCCGTAAGCTTGCCTATCATTTTTTCTCGGACGAAAGATCTCATATAGCAGAAGATGGGCATCAGAGGGCCACTAGGGGGCCCACGAGGCAGGGGGCGCGCCCCCCACTCTCGTGGCTGGTGGGTGGCCCCCTCTGGTACTTCTTGAGCTCAATATTTTTTATATATTCTGAAACATGCTCCCATGAAGTTTCAGGACTTTTGGAGATGTGCAGAATAGGTCTCTAATATTTGCTCCTTTTCTAGCCTAGAATCCCAGCTGCCGGCATTCTCCCTCTTCATGTAAACCTTGTAAAATTAGAGAGAATAGGCATAAGTATTGTGACATAGTGTGTAATAACAGCCCATTATGCAATAAATATCGATATAAAAACATGATGCAAAATTGACGTATCACTAGCTAGCGCTAACTTTCTATCGTGCATGCACACGCCCTCCCCCCTCTCACTCTCCCTCAGCGTCCTCTCCGTCGCGCACATTCGTTATTTCTCTTTAGGTCGTTCACCCACGGTGTGTGCAGGCCCCCCAGCTCCTTCTTTCTGGCACACACCGATCGATATACCTCTCTAGCCAAGTGTGCCTACCACGAACACACACTTCCCCTCTTCTCTTCTCACCGTCCATGCCCCCTATGTCCAATACGGTTCCACGCGGGTGCACACTCCCGCCCCTGTTTTCATCGATCTCATACTCACACACTCCTCCCCCTTGACATAGTAGGCCTCTCACACCACCTCCTAGCCGCACCCCTCTCCCCCTGTCTGTCTCTCCGGACCTTATTTGCTTCTAACACATGCATGCATGTATGTGTACCGATCTCCCTACGTATAGCTAGGTCGACTATAATTCTTTTTCCCCGTGCACTGATAGACTTCCCTCACTAGTTATGTCTCTCCCTTTCTCGGACACACGACGGTTGATCTTCCTATGTAGTTACGTCTGCTTACCACAACCATATCGTCCCCCCTCATCATCCTTGCATACCTCTCGAACCGTCTCTCACACGCACGTTCATAGACAGGCAGACATCCCCGGCCCTCTCTTATTGATATTGCACTCCTACCCTTCGTTTGTCTAGCAGGCCTCTCCCACCATTTGTGAGAAGCAACTCCACCACCAACCCTCTGACACTCTACCTTTGTCTTTCTCCCAACCTTATTCCTCTGGTACACATATGCATGGATGTCGATCGATCTCCCTCAATACATAGCTAGGTCTCTCTCCTTCTCCACACATATACTAGTCGATCTAACTCTCTATAGTTAGGTCTCTGCCCCTCCCCCCCCACACACACCGATAGTTGAATATCGTAGGTAGGTATCCATGCCACAGAGAAAAACTGCACCTCTGCCCTCTCAAATTCTAGTAGGCCAGCCGCCATGTATCTTTGACGTGGGCAAACACAAATTTGATGGCACTCTTTATCTATCGTGCAGCCACACACTTCATCCCTGTTTCCGATTCTATCGAT
Organism: Triticum urartu; assembly: GCF_003073215.2. Lineage (NCBI taxonomy): Eukaryota > Viridiplantae > Streptophyta > Magnoliopsida > Poales > Poaceae > Triticum > Triticum urartu. The sequence goes on from NC_053026.1 coordinate 24,456,397, forward strand.
ATCTCACGCCGATGATCCCTCCACTCTCTTCTCGTGGATCGCTCCTTCTATATATGATATATCCATGACCCTGTTTCACACACATTGCATATGTTACGTTTTTTTGTTTGAGATATCATCGACACATTGCCTCTGTTTCGCACAAACCATCTCTCTCACAACCACCCATGTGCGTACCTGCACCTAAAGAAGAGGTGCATGCACGACGCACATACTCAAGTCTCGTTCCCGGCCACACCCGCGCGGGTACACGGTGGAGTTCATTTCTGTACGAAAAGGCAGCCCATGTGATAATATGATGCGTGTAGTGGTTGTTTACTCGAAGGAGGGTCATGTACCCCGCATAGACGGAACAAAGTTCGACTTGACGCATTAGTATTAAGTAAAGTTATATTCCTCAATGGCACATACAGAATATAAAACTATTGTCATCGGGAAAAAAGAGAAATCTGCTCCACTATATACAATGGAGCCTGCCTGCCGGGGTTTGTCTCTCGTCACACCATCTCACACAAGGCGGTGGTGGCCTCTCTCTCTCCCCGTTGTTCACTGATCCGGACGCATCCCATCCACCAGCGGAAAGGGAGGATGTGCATCGTTTCTCTGTTCGACGGCGTTGAGGCAGCACATCCCGATCTATGGTACACGCCGTTCTCTATGACCAAGATTCGACGTGGTAGGGCATTCACCACCACTACAAAAAAACACACTTCCGTGATGATACGTGTTTGTCACAGTAGGTCAAGTTTTCTATCATGCATGTACATCCATGACGATTTTATGACAGAATCAAGATAGTCATACATGTGCTGTCGTAGAAGTGTTCCATGAAATTACCAAAATTATCTTCACGGAAGTGTCCACTTCCATGACGATAAATCACGCATCATAGAAGTGCTCTCGTCAAGGGTGACCGACATGTGGCATCCACCGTAACGGGTCACCATTAAGCTATCGGGTTACGGTTTGGATCCGATAACCCGTTAACAGCCCAGACCGATGGGGATTTTCCACGTGTAAAATTATTATTGGCTATAGGAAACAGGTGTCGGCTCACCATTGGGACAGATGTCATCCACTCATTGGACAAAATGCGCCAATGATACGTCGACATGTGGCACGGCCCAATAGAGGCCCATTCCTGTGAAAAGGCTGGCCCGTTTTACTTGGTCAAAAGATAGCGGGCCGACCTAAGAAAAGACTGTTAACAGTCTGTTTGCACATAGCCCATTTACAGCCCGCTAACCAGGGTATGTTAAGGCCTATTCGAATTAGGACTAGTAGCGTCATCTGGGCCGTCCAATATGATTCCAGCCTGTTGTAACTTTCGGCCCATGTTTGGCCCATGATGTCTTTCGGCCCATATGAGGCACTTTGTAACTCTTGGTCTATTAACGGCCCGTGGTGAAACTGGCCCGTAATGAACAGTATATCGCTTTATACCCATTAACGGCCCATTATTCCATTGGGCCGTTTCAAGCCATGTTATCTTTGGCCTTGTCACGGCCCATTTATTCATGGGCTCATTTCCATCATTTGATACTTACAGCCTGTTACTGGCCTTTTCTGATTGTGGGCCCAATTCAGCCCATGCTTACAGTCGACCCGTTTGTGGCCCGTTAATCCATTGGGCCATTTTTTGAATATGTACTGCAAGGCAACAGCCTCACAACTCTTTATTGAAAACAACAAAGAACAAAGTCCTATTACAAGTCCATACAAGAAGAGAAAAGAGGAAGACAGAAATACTTACAAAGTTACAACCCAAGCAGGGCAAAGAAAAACACTACCTAAGGAAGGTTAGAGATCCAAGTTAAAAGGCTATCCTTGTATTTACATTTTATCCTATGAGAAAGAAGGGTTATATCATGGATGAAGTTATGCCTCCATGCTCTGAAAGAAGGTGTCTCATTCCTGAAAACCTTGCCATTCCTCAAGATCCAAATGTTCCAAGCTGCTGTAAAGACCACTTCAGTGAAGAAAGAATGCCCAAAATCCTTCCTAGCCTTTACTGCCATGTTGTAAGTTGTCATCCCAGGCTGTGGGTCCCAGACAATCTGCAAGTAATTCCAGACTCTAATGCTAAAATTACAAGAGAAGAACAGATGTGCACGATCTTCATGGATCAGATATGGACATAGGACACAAGTATGATCTTCCACATGCCAATGCCTTCTGAGTAGCAGGTCTTTGGTGTTTAAACGATCTCTCAGCAGTAACCAACCAAACATTTTGATTTTCAATGTACATGAAGATTTCCAAATCCATTGGAAGATTGGATCAACAACAATATGCTGATGCTCATACACATAGAAGGATTTGGGTTTGAAACAACCCTTATGAAAAGGCCAAATCCATGTGTCATGAGTTGTGGAGCAAGAATAATCATGAGTCAGCTATTGAAGACATTCAAGCTCAGCAAAGGCCTGTGTAGAGATAGGCAAATGCAAATTTGACAAAAACTCCTGGGAAAGCACATCAGACACTGAAAGTTGCTCATCAATAACAAAGGAGAAGAGCCTGGGAAATTTTTCACTGAGACAGGAACCCTTAAGCTCAACCATCCATCTGTCAGACCAAAAGAGAATGGACCTGCCATCACCCAACGCTGGAGTAGCCATCTGACAATATTTGTCAACCAATTTAAACACATCACGCCACCAAAAAGATCCACAGAGTGTGGTAGTATGAGGGACAGAGTTGGCATAGTAGGCATTCCAAATAAGGCCAACCCAGGGGATGTCATGATGATTATAAAATTTGTGCAAGAACTTCATAAGCAAGGCCTCATTCTGCACCCTGAGATTAAGCACACCAAGACCCCCTTTTTTTTGGTAAGCATACCAAGTCCCAGGCGGCTAGAGATTGTCTCGGAGTATCAGAGTTTCCTCTCCATAGACATTGTCTCTGAATCCTTTCAATTTGCTTCAAAATTCCAATTGGGATGACTAGTGTGCACAGGAAGTATACAGGCATTGATGTTAGAACAGAGTGGAGCAACTGCAACCTGCTACCTTGTTTCAGAAAACATGAAGTGGCAGACAATCTTCTTTCAATCCTATGCACTAGGGGCATGAAGTCTTGGATTGAGGGCCTTGTAGTCCCCATGGGTAGACCCAAGTAAGTAAAAGGCATGGTTCCTATGCTACAGCCAAGAATTGAGGCCAACCTGTTAGCTTCATCAGATGACAAGTTCATAGGCACCATAAGGGATTTTGTAAAATTCACAGATAATCCTGTTGTCGCAGCAAAGACATCAAGCATGTCTTTAAGAGCAAGCAGTTGGTGATCAATAGCAGGCAACACAATTAGTGTATCATCAGCATACTGAACAATGGGGTAATCCTGGCTGTTGGAAGGGATTGGCAAAGTCAGAATTCTTTTACTGCACATGTCGTTGACAACAGACTGAAGCAGGTCAGCGGCAAGGACAAAAAGAAGAGGTGACATTGGGTCTCCTTGCCTGACTCCTCTCTTACATTTAAAATGGTTACCAGGAACACCATTAAGAAGCACAGAAGAAGAGCCAGAAGACAAAATAGTTTGCATCCAGGAGATCCATTTTTCATTGAAACCCTTGTATCTTAAGATTCTAAGAATGGCATCATGCTCAATAGTGTCAAAGGCTTTATTAAAATCCAATTTCAGCAGCACTATTGGTCTCTTTGAAGCATTACACCGCTGGATATACTCAAAGCACCAAGCTAGACAATCCTGAATAGACCTGGATTTAATAAACCCATATTGGTTTTTATGAATACAGGAAAGGATGACCTTCTGCAACCTGTTTGCCAAAAGTTTAGTGAGGAATTTGAAACAGGTATTTGTCAAAGATATTGGCCTGTAATCATTCAAACCCTCAGGTGAAAGCTTTTTTGGGATCAAGGTTATGAGAGAACTGTTGATACACTCCAAATCAAGGTGCCCCTCAAACAACTCTTTGACCAGTTGATGAAAGTCATCTTTAATTATGTGCCAACACTTCTTAAGAAAAAGGCCAGTGAAACCATCTGGCCCAGGTGCTCTGTCAGGAGGCATTTCCTTAATAACACAATCAATTTCCTGCTCAGAAAAGGGCTTGGTCAAGTCATCTAGTCCCTGAACCTTCTTAATAATATTTGGCATATCAAAACCCATTTGTGTATTATTTGTGCATCCCATCCTCTGCTTGAACTCCTGCAAAAATAATCCAGCAATTGATGCATGATCAAAGGTCACTTGCCCATCATCAGAAGTTATACTAGAAATAGAGTTATTCCTGTATCTCTCTGTGGCCATGGCATGGAAAAAGTTGGTGTTTTCCTCTCCCACTTTAATGTTTCTAATGGTACATCTCTGCTTCCAGTAGGTAAATTGCAACCTTAGAGTTTCCTCCAAGTGTAACTTTACAATTTTCCTGAAATTTTCCTCAGGCCCAGACAAAGGCCTTAACTCCTCAAGACCATCCAGACAAAGGATTACTTTATTCCAGTTGGAAATTAGAGCCTTGACGGTAGAAAGGCTAATGTGCCAGTGTTTGAGTGCCTGCCTGAGAGCTTTGAACTTTGCAGATATTATAGCAGCAGAAGATCTCTTATGAACTGGTCTATTCCAAGATTCACTGACATAATCAAGAAAACCAGGCAAATTAGTCCAGTAATTTTCAAATCTAAACACTTTGGCCTTGGGAATAGTGGTTTTGATTTGCACTACACATGGCACATGATCTGAAGTGGTTCTAGCCAGAGGAAGGACCATAGTGTTAGGAAAAGAACATGTCCATGAAGGGGTTGTAAAAAACCAATCAATCTGTTCAAGCAAAGGAGCAGTTTGCATATTTGTCCAAGTGTACCTTCTGCCCTTGATAGGTAATTCAATTAAGCCCAGATGCCCAATAACCTCATTAAAGATGAACATGCCATTAATATCACCTCCTGGTTTATTCCTATTATCCATTGATCGCATGAAATTGAAATCACCCAGTAACAGCCAGTTAGCATCATTAGGGATAGTTATATCATGCAACCAATTAATAAAATTTTCTCTAGCTGGATTTTGACAGGGTCCATAGACTGAAACTAGAGTCCAGGTTTGGGAGTTATGAACAAACATGAACTCCACCATAATACCAAAACTATTGGACTAAATTAGCTTCCTAGCAAACAAAGCAGTATTCCATACGACTAACAACCCACCCGAGGCTCCAGACAAAGGCACATGGATAAACTGATCAAAACGTCGTGGACAACACTTACGAATGAAACGCTGATCAATGACCTCACATTTTGTTTCTTGGAGGCAAACAATAGAACAAGCACTCTCATCGATTTTCTGACGAACTGCACGCTTTCTGTCATCTGAATTCAGTCCTCGCACATTCCAACAGAGAACTTTCCAATCTCTAACATCATTGTGATTCATTACAGACCATAATTAAGTAACAGCAAAAGACTGTCACATAATGACAGTACCAGTTCAGCCAAGAGATAGCATAAAAGTTCAGACAAAGCCTAAAAGACAAGTGCAGATAAATGGTTTTCACAAGGGTTAACCATAAACCCCACCAAATGAAATGATCAGCTATCATTGGAGCTAGGAGGAGCATAAGACTTGCAAGAAGAAGCCTCAAGCTTCTCCTTAGTGAGCTTCTCCGGCCCAATGCCGAGGCGAAGGCCAACCTGCTGCAGCACATTGATTGGCGTGGGCGGCGGCACAGTAGATTGATCTGCATTGTGATGAGGAGCCCGTGGTAGTTCGCCATCCACAGTAACCTTGCGCTTCTTCTGGGGCTTTGCTGCAGGTTTCTTCATAGGGGACTTGGCTGGAGTATAATGCCTGAAGCCATCACGTAAGGCTGAGAGCCTGGCACTGCGCCTAACCTCAGACTCAACAATCACAGACTTTGGTTTAGGAGCACGAGCTGGACGCTGACTTGGGGCTGCAGAGAAATTAAAGGCATACATCTCAACCGCAGACAATGCTGGGTCAACCATGGCACAATCCTCAGCAACATTGTCAAAACAAAGTGCACGAGCAACATGCGGCTTCCTTGGAATATTTACCATCCGACGAACAGGTGAAGAACGAAAAACCAGCTTGTTCTTCATAGCAGAGTAAGAAAAAGATAACTCCCAAGAGCGCTTAGACAGTAGAACTGGTTTGAAAGGACTGAAGAACTGTAACCCTCGAGGAATGTGCATTGTATCAAAGACTGGAATCATACGCTAAAAAGATCTTGTCCATTGCATTGCCAGAGGAAGCTCTGGTCTGAAAACTGTCAGAACTTGACCAATAACAACGTGAGGCTGGATCAGAGGAGGCACATAAGCTGCCACAACACCTTGCTTATTATTGACAGATCCCTCCGTAGAATCAACAGGCCCCGAGTTCTCTAAAACCACTGACTCTTGAGAAGCAGGTAGTGCTTCATCCTCATGAATCTCCTCAATAATGACATTGTCATGCTGGTTATGAGGCTGCGGATCATCATTATGAGCATGAGGGTCCTCATTCCAACCCAGCTCTGGAAACTCAGGCATGACAAAGTTAACATTTTCAAAATGCATGTTCCCGGGCAATGGGTGAGGGTTTCCATTGAAAGGCATCGGATCTTCATCAGCTGGCATAATGTGAGCAAATTCTGCAGAGAGCACATAGATAGGTGATGTCCAAGAAAGACGCGTAGCTCCAAAGTATGCATACTCACGATAGACAACATCCCTAGGTACTTGCTGAGGGCTTGGGAAAGAAACATAAACAAGAGTCCTGACTAGCCGCGGATCATCCTGATGCCAGATATGAAAACGACCAAAGGTGCTAACTGCCTCAGAAATATGCTGTGTTGTGCGGTAGTCCAAAGGAACACCTAACATCATAATCCAGCCCCTACGAAAACCCTGAATAGCTCTGTGATTGATGCCTTGATCATGAGGAACAAACCGAACAAAGTGACCATTGCCAAGATCATAAGGAGGATGATTTATAATGGCATGCCTAGATGCAGGAGATCGGAACTCAAACAAACCAACACCCTCAATCCATTGCTGATCACTAAGAATGTCACGGTGAACCTGAGTCATCACAAAGTCACTAACCAGTTGCCTGAAGTGATGAATCTGTCCGGGTGGCGGCGGAGGCTCAACAAAGCCAATGGCAAACTGCTCATGGCGACGGTCCGGCGCAATGGCTGGAGAGTAGAAAGTCTGAGGCACGCGGGTTGGCCCTCCATCGATGAACTCGAACCCTGGTGGAAGGAACTCAAGAGGATCCAGTGGAAAATTTGCCATGGCTTGCTTTGGTGGAGGTGGAGCAGGTTGGTGGTGCACGGGAAGTGGTGAAGACGTGATGTGACTCGTCTGCGCCGGCGCGTGGGTCGTCTCTATACCCGAGGAGTCCCTAGGCGATGGAGTAGTAGGCTGACTCGTGGCAGGCATGGGAATCAACAGTGGAGATTTTTCTGGATTTTGTTTCGTGTGTTTAACTCTCCAAACATAACCATTATCCTAGGCCCAATTAATGCAATCCCGACGACGATGACCATAACATGAGCAAGCCAGGCAAACAGGACAAGAGACCGACAAGTGGCCCCGCTGTTGACAGTTGGAACAAGTTAGAACTCGGTCCACCATGTCATTGACCATCTCATCAAACAAAACAGCAGCTTCCTGAGTAGACGGGATATCCATTGGCTGGGTGATGGGCTGTAGTCCGTCATGGAGGGCTGGCCCAACATGGGATGCAGGAGAATCGAGAGCAGATGAGAACAAACTAACCGCCTCAGGTGAATTCCGTTGAATCCGCGGCGGGTCAACAGAACTGAAAATAATCGACGGAGAAGCAACAGTCCACTGGAGATTCACCGGCGGCGATGGTCGAATGATCAAACGCTCATTTGCCGGGACAACATATCCAGCATCAGAAAGAGTATCAATACAATCCTGCGTGGCCGGATATCTATAACCCTTGCATGCATCATAGCTTTGGAATGTTGCAAAGGACATTTTCTTTTGCACAGAACCAGAAGATCTAAAAGAGGACTTAGACGGTGGTTTGTGCATAGCGATCATCCCAAGCGCTGCCCGTCTCTTAGATGGGCTAACTAAGATCCATTCCGCATCACTTTGCAACTTCCAAAGTTTAAACTCTCAAACCCAAATCCTGTTGGGCCATTTTCATAGCATCATTAAATACGGCTGATTAAAGACGTCCCATTATGGTCGGCCCATGAACGAACAATTCCAACTCTAGCCCGTTTAAGGCCCATAATGCGGTTCGTTGTTGGCCCATGTTTGGCCAATCGTTCATACAGCCCGTAGAAGGCCCATTGATGCTACTCCCCGTAGAAGGCCCATTGTTTCTACGGCCCGTAGGAGGCCCAGGGTCACTACGGTAAATATGTAGCCCATGGTTATTGTGGCCTTTATTGCGGCCACTAGCAAAACGCGGAAAAAGAACTGCACTGACTACAAGCAAACAAATAAACAAGATAACAAGGAAATAAATAAGCAAGCAACTTATTCTAGGCTATCATGACTATTACACATATTACATCCACTGGGCATCAAAGTTCGCCAGTAGTGCAAATATAGGGAACAAAGCAGCATATCACATACACTGGTTGTTAACGCTGCAGAAAAATAAGTCCAGAACTGAAACCACTTCAGAAGAGCTCAAGAAACAATATCCTGGGTACCCATAATGCTGGCAAGATGCTTAGCAAGCTTATTAACTTTCTCTTGTTTGGCGCTTAAATCCTCCAGCGCTTGCTGTTGCACAAGAAAGTATGCATCTGAATTCTGCAGGGACTTCCTCAGTCCTTCGGCTTCTTGCCGCAGCACAGCTGACTGATGCCTTTCAGCTTGTAGTTGAGACTGAAGAAGCCAAAGTGATTCAGGCAGCGAGTTCAAAGAGCTTGTGCCAGCGGTACTGGCCAGTAACTAGAACACTACATCAATGCACGACAGTGGGGTTTTCTCACTATCTACAAGATCATTTTATCACCTTTCTTGGAGACCAACAAGGTTGTCTCACTATCTTGAACCTTATTTGCGTTACTTTCTCCACCATTGCATAGTGGGGTGCTCTTCTCCAATATTCTATTCGCATACTACAAGAGAAACAAGCAGACACATCACAGGTTTAGCATGTAGTATACGAAACTCATTTTGGTAAACCAGTTCAGTAGTAGGTGGACATGATAACAACATGAAACAAACATATATCTATGTACTATGGTCAATGTATTGTCCATATCATTTTAGTTTATGTTTCCAAATCAAGATAGAGACACGGTTCAACTCATATATTTTTAAGACACAACAGCATAGACAGAATATAAGTGTGAGAAACTACACAGCATTGGCAACACTTGTCATGGGCATCACATGAGAACATAACTGTTTATACAATTGAAACTGAAATTAACATAGAGCAAGAAGTTAGAACAACAATCTAGTTAAAGAAATAGGTTTAAAACATACTTGTTGTGCCATTGGAGTTTCAATTGGATCCTTCAAATTTGAAAGTAGTTGGTATGAGTAAATACAGTGATGCAACAACGAAGGAGTATGGACCATAGCTACGGAATGTGACCTGAGGACAGTTGCTCTTATGCTTTAAACTTGGAGTTTGGGTTCGTTGTGGTGGTCTTCGTGCTTTGGGCACTGCAATAGCTTTACAAACTGCTCATGTGGGGGTACTCTATGGTGGACATGGTGCTTTGTTAACTAGAAGTGGGTTACTATCCGCTGGGGTTGGGGTTAGATGGGTTGTAGCTAGTTCTCTGCCTGACGGTGCAAGTGTGCAATCTGGAAGAGTCTCGATTATGTGTGGTGGGGCTAGTTTATGGGCCAGTACAACCATGGTTCTATCTGCATCAACGGGTAGCACTATCTTTTGTGAAGAACGGGTTTTTGCTCCCTTAGATACTGACATCACCCACTCCAATACAAATGGCTGATAAACAAGAAAAGAAATTGAACGTACAGACATTGTATGATAGACAGATGTGGTAATTCACATATATGTTGTCTAACCAAACAGGACAACATGACGCAATTTCACATATATGATGCCTAACTAAACAGGATAGTGTGACACAGTTTCAGATATATGATGGATAACTTAACAGGATATAATGGCATAATTCAACATATGATGAGTATCTAAACAGGATGACATGACAAAACTATATGATGTCTTTCTAAAATAGGTTGGGATGAAATAATTCACATACATGTTGTCTAAGTATACATGATGGCATGATATAATTTACATAATTGATTCATATACTAAGCAGCTGGCACTCGCATGTATGATCTCTAAACTAAGCAGATGGAATTCAATATTGTGCATATGATGTCTAAACTAAGCAATGCAAGACACCATATACATGATATGAGAAATATAAACATTGCAACTTAGAGCATACACCTCAGGTGGGATATAGGACTGGTCATCTGTCTCTGAATCCTCCTCTGAGGAGCTCCGTGTAACCATCGAGATATATGCTTCAACAGGTACCATTGCCTGCTCTGAAGACCTTGTTTTTGCTCTTGATTTTTTCATAACCGGCTCAAATGGATGATACACATGAAGAGTCATTCAATATACACAGATTGTCGACAAATGGAATATGTAATGAAAAAAGATGGCATGAGATAATTCACATATATGATGCCTGGCTACATGGCGGTGCATACTTCACATATATGATAACTGGCTGAAAAACATGGCATTGCATAATTCACATATCTGATATAGAAAGCAAACAGGAGGCATTCACACAAAGCATGTCTAATCTAAGCACATGGCATGGCAATGCAAGACACCATATGCATGATATGAGCAATATAACCCTGCCAAGTTAGAGCATGCACCTCGGGGGGGGGGGGATACGACTGGTCATCTGTCTTTGAATCCTCCTCTGAGGACCTATCTATAACCAACAAGAAATCTGCATTGACAGGTAGCACTAACTGCTCAGAAGACCTTGCTTTCACTCCAGATTTTTCCCATGACCGACTCAAATGGCTGATGCACGGGAAGAGTAGATGAATGTATAAACATTGTTGACAAATGGAATACATTATGAAAAAATATGGCATGATACAATTCCCATATACGATGACTGGCTAAACAGGATGGCATTGCTTGATTCACGTATATGATGCATGGCTAAAGAAGATGGCATTGCATAATTCCCATATACTCCCTCCATTCCTAAATATTTGTCTTTTTAGAGATTTCAAATGGACTATCACATATGGATGTATATAGACATATTTTAGAATGTAGATTCACCCATTTTGCTCTGTATGTAGTCATTTGTTGAAATTTCTAAAAAGACAAATATTTAGGAACGGTGGGAGTACGATATAGAAACCAAACAAGTGGCATTCACAAAAGCAAATCTAAACTAAGTTGATGACATATAAGATGTATACTGTAAGCAATGTGAGGCGCCATATGCATGATATGACCAACATCAGCATGCCAGGTTAGAGAAAACACCTCAGGTGGTAAATAGGAGTGGTCGGCTCCCTCTGAATCCCCATCTTAGCAGTTATCTTCCTCTGGAATACAATCTGGAATGGCGGGAGGGGGGCCTACTTCGCCCACCATGGAGCGGCATCTCCATGACATTATATTCCCACGCAATGGTCTTCTCTTTTTCTCTACATGTTCAGTACGATTGTGTACAATAACTGACATGCATAATAAAAATAGTTAGATTTTGTAAGGCCTAAGGGGTGCATACAGAAATCAAGACTGGCGATAGCAAACGAGTGGATAGATCCAAAACTAATGATAGCAGGTAGATTATAGCTTCAGTTTAAAAAGATAGACAATGGATCATCTACTGTTTGTTGCCACCCAACATGAACCACATAGAAGACCCCAGATGAACCATATAGTAGACAGATACTATTCGTTGATGCCTCGATATGTGCCCCACGGGCATTTTAAAACTCAAGTTTGAACAATAAAGTAGCAGGTAATAATAACCGGTGTATAACATAAGGAAACATGAAAGAGTGCGACCTCTCTTCCAGAATTGTGTAGTCCTCAGGTTCATCAGCTCAGTCGATGATGGTAATGTAGTTGGCGTGGCTGCAGGCAACGGGGAAGATCATCTTAGGCGGCGAAAGAAAGTCCGCAGGGGGAATCTCTGCTGCAGTGAACGATTCTGTCGATGGTGCACCTCAAGTGGGGTGGATGACGGCATGGCAGGAGCAGGACATAACACACAGAGATTTCTTTGACGCCTATCTGAAAATGAAGTAAATTTGTAAGGGCTCCATAGATTTGGAGGATTCTATAAACGCAAGGACAGGAAAAACACATGAATAGGATAGGAATGCACGTGCAAAACAGAGCATTTGGAAACATAGGATTTCTGTCAGCCTAGGTGTTTGGTTCACATGAATTGGAAGAACACGGGAATGGAGAAACATGGTCAAATTAAAGTCAAACCACGCGAAAATGAAAAAAATAGGAATCTTATTATGCCAGTAATGCAATTAGTCATGTTCTTCATGCATATTAATTTGAAAAGGACGTCCAAGTGGATATTAAGTTCCTATGTTTTTTCTTTGAAAGAGACACCAAAGGAAAAAATCCTCCAGTTTTGCTTTGCTCCACTCCTTCTAACCAAATGCACGAATAGTAGTACCATAGTAGTTCCATAGCAAAGGATCCCCGAGGGATCGACTTGAATGCAGAGTAACAAAGTGATGCGGCGAGTGTACAACCTGTTTGGCATAGTGAGGGAGTCCTGGATTAGGGGGTGTTCGGGTAGCTGGACTATACCTTCAGCCAGACTCCTGGACTATGAAGATACAAGATTGAAGACTTCGTCCCATGTCCGGATGGGACTTTCCTTGGCGTGGAAGGCAAGCTTGGCGATGCGGATATTCAAGATCTCCTACCATTGTAACCGACTCTATGTAACCCTAACCCTATCCGGTGTCTATATAAACCGGAGGGTTGTAGTCCGTAGGTAATCAACTCCATATACAACAATCATACCATAGGCTAGCTTCTAGGGTTTAGCCTCCTTGATCTCGTGGTAGATCTACTCTTGTACTACCCATATCATCAATATTAACCAAGCAGGACGTAGGGTTTTACCTCCATCAAGAGGGCCCAAACCTGGGTAAAACATCGTGTTTCCTGCCTCCTGTTACCATCTGGCCTAGACGCACAGTTCGGGACCCACTACCCGAGATCCGCCGGTTTTGACACCGACATTGGTGCTTTCACTGAGAGTTCCTCTGTGTCGTCACCTTTAGGCCCGATGGTTCCTTTGATCATCAACAACGATGCGGTCCAGGGTGAGACTTTGCTCCCCAGACAGATCTTCATCTTCGACGGCTTCGCTCTGCAGGCTAATTTGCTCGGCCACCTGGAGCAGATCGAAGGCTACGCCCCTGGCCATCAAGTCAGGTTTGGAAGCTTAAACTACACGGCTGACATCCGCGGAGACTTGATCTTCGACAGGTTCGAGCCACGGCCAAGCACGCCACACTATCTCGAGGGGCATGATCTAGCTCTGCCCCCGGACAGTGTCCTGGAGGCCGCACACGCATCGGTTCCGACCCCTAACTCGGAGCCTATTGCGCCAATCGAGGATGAGCGGTTGGACGTCACCTCGGGGGCTGCGATCCCGAAAGTGATCGAGCCGAACGCTAGCCCCGCACTCTGCACGACCCGTGACTCCGAGGATCCGGACTCCTTCCCAGACTCCGAACCCCCTGCGCCCCTGCCAATCGAATCCGATTGGGCGCCGATAATAGAGTTCACCGCCGCAAACATCTTTCAGCATTCGCCTTTTGGCGACATCCTGAATTCTCTTAAGTCTCTCTCTTTATCAGGAGAGCCCTAGCCGGACTACGGTCAGCGGGGGTGGGATATGGACGATGAGGAAATTCAAAGCCCACCCACCACCCACTTTGTAGCCACTGTCGACGATCTAACCGACATGCTTGACTTCAGCTCCGAAGACATCGACGGCATGGACGACGATGTAGGAGACGAACAGGAACCAGCACCTGTAGGGCGCTGGAAGGCCACCTCGTCATATGACATATATATGGTGGATACTCCAAAAGATGGAGATGGCGATGGAACAGTGGGGGATGACGCCCCCAAGAAACAGCCAAAGCGCCGGCGTCAGCGGCGCCGCTCTAAATCCCGCCCAAGCAAAAACAGTGATTCCGGCACGGGAGATAATACTACCCTGGATAGCGCCGAAGAACACCCACCTCAGCAAGATTCGGCACAGGAAGATGGAGAAGCCAGCCCTCATGAGAGAGCGGCAGACCGAGAGGTCGAGGATGATAACTATACGCCTCCCTCCGAAGACGAGGCAAGCCTCAATGACGACGAATTCGTCATACCATCAGACCCTGCCGAACAATAGCATTTTAAATGCAGGCTTTTAGCCACGGCAAGCAACCTCAAGAAAAAGCAGCAACAGCTTAGAGCTGCCCAATATTTGCTAGCTGACAGATGGACTGAAGTCCTTGCGGCCGAAGAGTATGAACTCGAAGGCCCCTCCAAGAGTTACCCGAAGCGCAGGCCGCTACCCCGATCAGAGGAGGAAGCACCTACATCACCAGCGCATGACATGGCAGACCGGCCACCTCGCGGCCGCGACAGAGAGGCCTCTCGGCCCTCCACCCAAGCCATGCCCCGACGCTGCTCAACTAAGGCACGGGAAAATGCGCCCGACCTGCGAGACATACTGGAGGATAAGGCAAGACAAACAAGATCGATCTACGGATCACGCAGGCGCCCTACGGCATGTGACAATGATCTTCACTTTGGATACAACAAATCCGGCCGGGCCAAACACAACAGACATAGCTCTTCCGAGCTGCATCGTGATATAGCCCAGTACAGAGGCGCCGCACACCCGCTATGCTTCACGAATGAATTAATGGATCATAAAATCCCAGAGGGTTTCAAACCCGTAAACATCGAATCATAAGATGGCACAACAGATCCGGCGGTATGGATCGAGGATTATCTCCTTCACATCCACATGGCACGTGGCGATGATCTACACGCCATCAAATACCTCCCGCTCAAACTTAAAGGACCGGCCCGGCATTGGCTTAACAGCTTGCCAGCAGACTCAATCGGTTCTTGGGAGGACCTGGAAGCCGCATTCCTCGACAACTTCCAGGGCACTTACGTGCGACCACCTGATGCCGACGACTTAAGCCACATAATTCAGTAGCCAGAGGAACCGGCCAGACAATTCTGGACACGGTTCCTAACAAAGAAAAACCAGATAGTCAACTGTCCGGACGCAGAGGCCCTAGCAGCCTTCAAGCATAACATCCGCGGCGAGTGGCTTGCCCGGCACCTGGGACAGGAAAAGCCGAAATCCATGGCAGCCCTGACGACACTCATGACCCGCTTTTGCGCAGGAGAAGACAGCTGGCTAGCTTGCAGTAACAACTTATCAAAGAACCCTGGCAATTCGGATACCAAGGACAAAAGTGGCAAGACACGGCAGTCAATGCCGGATTCAAAGGCTATAAATCCGGTCAGCGGAAAAAGCCATTCAAAAAGAATATTCGGGGCCCGTCCAGTTTGGACCGAATACTCGATCGCTTGTGCCTGATACATGGCACCACCGAAAGGCCAGCCAATCACACTAACAGGGATTGTTGGGTGTTCAAGCAGTCAGGCAAGTTAAGGGCCGAAAACAGAGACAAGGGGCTGCACAGCGACGACGAGGAGCCCAAGCCGCCGAACAACAATGGACAGAAGGGCTTTCCCCCACAAGTGTGGATGGTGACCATGATATACGCAACCCACATTCCCAAGCGAGAGCGGAAGCGTGCGCTACGGGACGTATACGCGATGGAGCCAGTCGCCCCAAAGTTCAACCCATGGTCCTCCTGCCCGATCACCTTTGATCGAAGGGACCATCCCACTAGCATCCGTCATTGCGGCTTCGCCGCATTGGTCCTCGACCCAATCATCGACGGATTTCATCTCACAAGAGTCCTCATGGACGGCGGCAGTAGCCTGAACCTGCTTTATCAGGATACAGTGCGGAAAATGGGCATAGATCCCTCAAGGATTAAGCCCACAAGAACGACCTTTAAAGGCATTATACCAGGTGTAGAAGCCAACTGTACAGGCTCAGTAACACTTGACGTGGTCTTCGGATCCCCGGACAATTTCCGAAGCGAAGAGTTAATCTTCGATGTAGCCCCGTTTCGCAGTGGCTATCACGCCCTGCTCGGACGAACCGCAGTCGCAAAGTTCAATGTGGTGCCGCACTACGCATATCTCAAGCTCAAGATGCCAGGCCCTCGAGGAGTAATTACGGTCAACGGAAACACCGAACGCTCCCTCCGTACGGAGGAGCATACGGTGGCTCTCGCAGCGGAGGTACAAAGTAGCCTTCTCAGGAAATTCTCTAGTTCGGCCATTAAAAAGCCAGACACTGCCAAGCGTGCCCGGAGTAACCCACAACAGGACCGCCTGGCACACTCTGAGCAAGCGTAGCAATATGGCCCCAACCCCAGCTTTCGCGACATAGCAAAACCAGTACCTCGCGTACATAACTACGCCCTTGAAATACCATGGGCACAGGGGAAGGGGCACAATAATGGCACGCCCAAAATACGGCTTAAAACGTACTAGGGGCTGCCGAATTCTTTTTCAATTTTTTCTTACTTTCAGGACTCCATACTACGGACGACCTGTTCGGCAATTCGACTGCCGCACAAACGATGCAAGATCCAGGGAGGCAGACAAGCCATGCCGCATTATGGAACTCCCAGGTGGTCTCTGTTACGAGCAGTATACCTGATTAAATACCATTCCGCGGCCTGCCCCTGGTCAGGACATACTGAATAGTCCAATATCTTTTGCTTACCACACTATTTGTATCGTTCGGCTTTGATAAATAGCCTCTCTATAAACAATGCTTAGCTTCTTGTCTATTTTTGCATTATCTTCTTTTCACATTTATGTTTATTAAATGACATGATTGCACCCGTACACCATGGTACGGCAAACATGCCAGGGGCTTCAGTACCCCTCATAATGGTGTGAGAAGTCCGTACACTTTCACAAGTGAGGCACCCCGAACTTATAGCACTATATGCATCGGCTCCGAATCATGATTTGGGTCAATAGTTGGGTTTGCCCGGCTCCTATGTTTTGGTGCCTTACGTTCCGCTCTATCGGCTAAGGTAGCACTAGGAGAACCACTACGATTGTGCCCCGGTTCCGCTGGGTTAAGCACCTCAGTGGAGAAAGCTAAAACTGACTGTCATGATGTGGCGAGAGACCGGTCACTGTTTGAGAGGTTTTTCGAGTCCCTAAAGGCTTATGCCGCTTCGAGCGAGGAGCTGGCTTTGTCTGGCCAAGTTGTGGATAGCGCCCCGAACTCGGTCTTCCGAACTAGGGGCTTCGCCGAAATTTAAAATTATAGAGTTCTATGGCTAAGTGAGAGTGTTCAAGCATTATAGTCTGATTGCCTGGTTCGTTGTGCTGAGCGCCTCCCTCGAAGGACCCAACTATGGGAAAAAGAGCGCTCAAGTTTATCCCGAACACCCCAGCACTAGTGGCACGGGGGCAGAAGCCGATGACTGGCCATCTCTCAACTTTTGATAAATGGCCGCACAGAAAGTAATATTTTAAATTCAATAAGCATTGCTTAGCGCATATGAACAAGTTTTCAGCGCACAGGATAAACACGAGCGAGTTCATTCAAATATCACATCCTTGGTACATTCATCCGCCACAAGGCGGGCACCTGCAAGGACATCCTTGTAGTAGTTCTCGGGCTTGCGATGCTCCTTCCCCGGCGGCAGCCCGTCCTTCACAAGCTTCTCACCGTCCAGCTTACCCCAGTGCACCTTTGCACGGGCAAGGGCCCGACGGGCACCTTCGATGCAGACGGAGCCCTTGATGACCTCAAGCCTCGGACAGGCCTCCACCAGCCACCGCACCAGCCCGAAATAGCTCCCAGGCAGGGCCTCTCCGGGCCACAGCCGAACTTTGAAGCCCTTCATGGCTTGCTCGGCCGCCTTGTGGAGCTCGACCAGCTGTTTCAGCTGGTCGCTCAAGGGCATAGGGTGTCCGGCCTTACAATACTGAGACCAGAACACCTTCTCCGTCAAGCTACTCTCTTCAGCTCGGTAGAATGCGGTAGCGTTGGATACGCTGCGGGGAAGATCTGCGAATGCCCCTGGAGAGCTCCGGATTCGGGTAAGTAACAGGTAGTTCACTTTTATATTTCTGCTTTGCATAAAGAATGCCTTACCCGCTGCTATCTTCCTCATCTCCTCCAACTCTTGGAGGGCCTTTTGGGCTTCGGCCTTGGCAGACTTGGCAGCCTCTAGGGCCGTTGCAAGCTCGGATGCTTGCGCCTTCGACTCCAGCTCCAAACTCATGTTTTTTCATGAGAGCCTGAAGCTCTTGCTGCACCTCGCCGACCTGAGCCCCAAGTCTGTCTCGCTCGGTGCGCTCCGCGGCCGTTTTCTTTTCGGCCGCAGACAGCGCCTGCTTAAGGGTCGCCACCTCAGTCGTGGCCCCTACAATAAGCAGTACAATCCTGTTACTCTTTTTGCAATCAAGCCTTTTTATAGGCACTTTTTCTGTAAGGTATTTCTTACCTGCTTCCTCCTCGAGCCGCCGCTTGGCAAGGCCGAGCTCTTGCTCAGTCCGCTCGAGGTCCTTCTTCAGGACACCCACCTCCGCAGTCAGTGCGGCGGTGGATAGCAGCGAAGCCTGCATACGCATATTGACTCTTTTTTGTTAGACTCCTGTGATATTTAATAGACCCTCTATTCGGCTTTTCTTTCCGAACGCCAAACAGAGCATCAAGGGCTACTGTCTATGCGGTAATATTTTTACATATTTTTACTTACCTCGAAGCCTGTTAGAAGGCTAGCGCAAGCTTCAGTCAGTCCACTCTTGGCGGGCTGAACCTTCTGGATCACTGTACTCATAATAGTACGGTGCCCCTCGTCGATGGAGGCATCGTCAAGCACCTCCAGCAGATTGTCCGGCACCTCCGGTTGGACGGAGGCCGCTGGCTCAGAAGGCTTGCTCCTCTTGGAAGGAATTCGCCTGCCGCGGTCCAGAACTGTGGAAGATTCCGGCGCGGTGTCCGGCACAAAGCCGGACTGAGAGCCCTAGGGAGCCTTATCCCCTTCACTCCTGGAGTCCGGGAGGTTGCCTTGCGGCTCCTCCGCGACCATCTCCTCCTGCCCCGGAGCTTGTCGGGATGCCACTTCGGCGTCATCTGCAGTGCGGGGGGAGACAGCGGGCGGAACTGAGTTCACGTCCGATGAGTCCAGGGAGCCGCCCGACGATTCATCGAATTCGGCCCGGGGCGGACTGCATAATTACATTCAACATTAGGGAAAGCTATGCAACAAAGGAACGTCATGAGTTACTCTGATATCCGAACTTACGATTTCGCCGGACGCTTGGCCCTATTTGGCCACACCTCTTTGCCCTCTTCGGTGTTGGGGGCATAGTCCAGCGGAGGGGTCTTCCTTTTCCTACACCCCTCGGCCTCCCCCGTTGGGGCGGCCTTCCTCTTCCCTCCTCCCTCCGCTGGGGGGGAGTTTTCTTCTTCCTCCTCCTTGTTTTCGCGGGAGGAGGGCGTCTCAGACTCGTCAGATGACGAGTCCGACACCACCACGTTGCGGGCACTCTTTCGAGTCCACGTGGTCTTCTTCTTGGCCTTCTTCTCCGGCACCACATAAGGCACCGGAGCCAGTAGCTTCGCTAGTAGAGCTGGGGCTGGGTCTTCGGGCAGCGGAGCCGGACAGTTAATCGGTCCAGATATCGCCCGCCAAGCCTGTCAAAGGTAAGGGAGTTTAGATCCCGCATAGAGTCAAACTATGAAAAAAGCTTAACACCCTGTAAAAGGTGTAGATGGCATACCTCGCTAGCGTGACGCTGCGAGCTGTATCCGCGGTCCTCGGAAGCGGATGCGGGAGCCTCGGCGCCCTTGAATAGCATCTTCCAGGCGTCTTCATACGTCGTGTCGAAGAGCCTGCTGAGGGTTTGATGCTGCGCCGGGTCGAACTCCCACAGATTAAAATCTCGTTGTTGGCACGGGAGGATACGGCGGACGAGCATAACCTGGATTACGTTAACAAGCCGGACTGGCTTGTTCACCAGGGACTGGATGCATGTTTGCAATCCGGTCACCTCTTTTTCGTCACCCCACGACAGGCCCGTCTCTTTCCAGGACATAAGCCACGTGGGGGGTCCGGATCGGAACTCGGGGGCTGCGGTCCATTTCGGATCGCGCGGTTCGGTGATATAAAACCACCCGGATTGCCATCCCTTTAGGGTCTCCACGAAAGAGCCCTCGAACCATAGGACGTTGGCCATCTTGCCCGCCATGGCGCCTCCGCACTCCGCCTGGCTGCCGCGCACCACCTTGGGCTTGACGTTGAAGGTCTTGAGCCAGAGGCCGAAATGAGGGCGGACGCAGAGAAAAGCCTCGCACACGACTTTAAACGCCGAGATGTTGAGGATGAATTCGGGGCCAGATCGTGGAAATCCAGGCCGTAGTAGAACATGAGCCCCCGGACAAATGGGTGGAGTGGAAAACCCAGTCCGCGGAGGAAGTGGGGGAGAAATACTACCCTCTCATGGGGGCCTTGGGGTGGGGAGAAGCTGCCCCTCTTCGAGAAGCCTGTGCGCGATGTCCTTGGACAGGTATCCGGCCTTCCTTAGCTTCTTGACTTTACCCTCCGTGACGGAGGAGACCATCCACTTGCCTCCCGCTCCGGACATTGCTGGAGAAGGTTGAGGTGGGAAGTGAGGGATTGGGCGCTGGAGCTCGGGTGAGCAGGAGATGGATAGGCAAAGGAGGAAGAAGGCGTAGGTTAAAAGGTGGATCCTTGTCCCCTTATATGGGCGGATGCGGTTGCGCGTCCGCACCTACCTAGCAAAACTCGCTTGCCTCCCAAGCGCCATGATAAGTGGCGCGGTTGGGTTACCCACGTCCGTATTGATGAGAATCCCGTAAAAGGGGGGTACACGATCTCTGCTTTGACAAGACGTGCCAAGGAAACCGCCTGCAAAACACGCTGAGGTGGAAAAGTGAAAACGATTCGAGTGAAGGACTTGGCTGTAGTGTGATGACGCACTGCAGAATACGTCAGCAGATTTGATTTGTGTTAATATTATTCTCTCTATGGCAATATGTGGAAGCTTATTTTGCAGAGCCGGACACTACTCTTGGTGTTTACAATCTTCTATGAAGGACTTGGAGGAGGAACCCGCCTTGCAATGCTGAAGACAATTTGCGCGCCGGACTCGTCGTCATTGAAGCCTGGTTCAGGGGCTACTGAGGGAGTCCTAGATTAGGGGGTGTTCGGGTAGCCGGACTATACCTTCAGCCGGACTCCTGGACTATGAAGATACAAGATTGAAGACTTCGTCCCGTGTCCAGATGGGACTTTCCTTGGCGTGGAAGGCAAGCTTGGCGATGCGGATATTCAAGATCTCCTACCATTGTAACCAACTCTATGTAACCCTAACCCTATCCGGTGTCTATATAAACCGGAGGGTTGTAGTCCGTAGGCAATCAACTCCATATACAACAATCATACCATAGGCTAGCTTCTAGGGTTTAGCCTCCTTGATCTCGTGGTAGATCTACTCTTGTACTACCCATATCATCAATATTAATCAAGCAGGACGTAGGGTTTTACCTCCATCAAGAGGGCCCGAACCTGGGTAAAACATCGTGTTTCCTGCCTCCTGTTACCATCCGGCCTAGACGCACAGTTCGGGACCCACTACCCGAGATCCGCCGGTTTTGACACCGACACATAGCCTTGCCGACGTCAGCATCATTGGGTTGGATGTGGAGGATGGTGATGCTGGTGTGACTGTCGGAGGCGGGGAAGAAGATCTGAGGCCTCTGGAAATGGCGCCGAGGGTACTACTCTGCTGTGATGGACAGTTCCGTCGTTGGAGCAGCTCCGATGAGGTGTACGGCAGCGAGGCTGAAGCAGGACAAGACAGACAACATAAATCTGAAGTGGGACTCTAATATCATCTGCAATAGATGATGTAAAATACATCACCAAAAAGTGCTGGATGTAAAACACATCAGCCGCACCACGACCACTTCGACAGATGTTGTAAATACTGTTCACTCTGAACTTAATCGAAGAAACTAAACTTTACAGTCAAAACTGAATTTTACTGTCGAAACTGATTGAACTAGTAGCAGAGCATTGCAAAAAATGTTTAGGGCATTCAAGCACTAGTAGCAGAGAAGCAGTGATCTAAATCAGCAGACGCTCGAGCGGGGAACGCACTAGCAGAGAGCAAGTCGTGCAGCAGCACTGCGAGCGAGTGCTAAGCCAGCAACTCCTGTAGCTTCCGGAGGTCGTGCAGCAGCAGCTGCGCGAGCAAGAGCAGAGCAGCAGCATGAACGAGAGCAAGAGGGGAGCAGCAACACGACCAACAGCAATAGCAGAGCAGAGCAGCAGAATTAACGAAAGCAAGAGCAGTGCAGCAGCGCGACCGACAGCAAGAACAGAGCCGCAGCGCGAGCGCGTGCTGAAGTAGCTGTGGCAGCATGAGCGAGAGCCGAAGCAGCTGCAGCTAGTGCCGGTGTGGAAGTCGCTGCCGAGGAAGAAACGACATGGGGGAGAGACGTCGTGGATGAAGTGGTCGGCGACGGCGCCGTCGATGGAGACCCGCCATGGCTACTCGGTATCGAGCAATGTATGGTAAGTTGCCAGCGTATCCCCACCGGTTTTGACCACTCGACATCGAGCAGGCATTTCCGGCGAAGGGGTAGAAGGGGGATTTCGCGTGTCTGGGCTGTGGGACCGATTTTGGATGAGGAGGGAGTTTTCGCGCGCGTCAAAATTTCAGGATAACAAGGCACGACACGAGTTGAAGAGGTGGGAGTTTCAAAGAAGATGAGACAAAAGATACTCGAGCTTGAAAATTTCGGGATAACAAGGCACGGATTCCATGTTCAGGATAATCTAAACCATGTTTTCATACGTATAATTTTTGGCTGAATTGGGACAAGTTTTGGTATAAGCTTCTTGCAAAACCGGAGATTCTCTCAACAATCCTCGTGGTTCCGAGAGGGAATGTGTCACCTTTGTGTGCAAAACGATATACGCTGCCTCCCCCCTGATTTTCTTTACAGAGGCAACATAGAACTATATGAGTGCCCTATTAAATTTTGGAATTATTCCGGGTTTGTTTGGCCTTTTTTATACATTAATTGAGTTTCTGGACACTTAATGTGCATAATTCAAATTTTAACTGCAAGCATATGCTCCGGTGCACCAAAGTTGGTTGAAAAATCACATGTGTGTCCCTAGGTGAATTTCTAGGTCCCATACAAGAAATGGGAATGAAATTCAAACATCTGGGCGTCGTGACTTGACCGAGAACATTGAGAAACTTGGTTTTTAAATTCCTGTAAATACAAAACTCACCTGGAAATCATGAAACTTGGCATGGTGTCATGGCATGGCACTAACATGCTGTGGTAAAAAATTGGGCCGAATTGGAACAAGTTTTGGTATAATCTTCTTGCAAACCCGAGCTTATCTCAATAAGGCTCATGGTTTTGAGAGGGAACGTGTCACCTTTGAGTGCGAAACGACATATGCTGCCCCCCTTGAGTTTCTTTACAGAGGCAACATAGAACTACATGAGTGCCCTGTTAAGTTTTGGAATTATTCTAGGTTCGTTTGGCCTTTCTTATACATTAATTGAGTTTTCGGTCATTTAATGTGCATAATTCAAATTTGAACTACAAGTACATGCTCCCGTGCACCAAAGTTGGTTGAAAGATCACATGTGTGTCCTCGGGTGAATTTCTAGGTCCCATGCATGAATGGGAATGAAATTTAAACATCTGGGCATCGTGGCTCGGCCGAGAACATTGACAAACTTGGTTTTAAAATTCTTGTAAATCCAAAACACGCCTGAAAATCATGAAACTTGGCATGGTGTCATGTCATGGTAGTACCGTGTTTTGTGGTAAAAAATTGGCCGAATAGGAACAAGTTTTGGTATCAGCTTCTTGCAAATCACAGCTTCTCTCAAGAAGGCTCGTGGTTCTGAGAGGGAACGTGTCACCTTTGTGTGCATAATTCAAATTTGAAATACAAGCACATGCTCTAGTGCACCAAAGTTGGTTGAAAAATCACATGTGTGTCCTAGCGTAAATTTCTAGGTCCCATGCAAGAAATGGAATGAAATTCAAACATCTGGGCATCGTGGCTCGGCTGGAAACGTTGAGAAACTTGGTTTTTTAATTCCTGTAAATCCAAAACATGCATGAAAATCATGAAACTTGGCTTGGTGTCATGACATGGCACCAACATGCTGTGGTAATTTTGTTGTCCGATTTGCGAAGGCGCACACATTAACAATCAACAAAGTCATTTTGGAACAAGTGCTGTCATGTTACAATCGGAAACACAAGTATTATTGAAACCGTGGGTGTTTTAATTGCCATTTACGTGCCGCCATGCGTCCCCTTTTTTATTAGCTAGGAGGCGTCGTGCAGGGTAGCTATTTGAGTACGGGAGGCGTGCGATCAGACCCCTGTGCGTGCTTATCGGGAGGAGAGCTCTTTGACCTCCATCTGCCGCCCACCTCTCTCCCAAGGTCTCCATTAATGGCTCCCGAGCCTCTGTTTAATGGCGTGGCTATGTCTCACTCGGCTGAGATTTAAGAGAGAAAAAAGAAAAAAATTCATGGATCTTGATGTAAGATCTGACGGACATATATAGCATCTACTGTGACTTATAGCAAGACTGATGAATATATAAGGACGACGAAAGTGGATAATAATTGTCTTACATAATTAGGAAGAGAAGTAAAAAAGCCACATGCGGCTACGCCTGAAATACACAAGGGCAAAAGAAGAAGGAAGACAACGACCTGGCTCGCTAATCTCCACTTTCTTGATGTGTTGCCGCAGGCCACAGGAACTAGTCTCCACAGCGAGCAACGATGAGCTCTGTCGTGTCCTCAAGACGCTGCTTGAGAGCATCCACGGATTCCTCCACCAGCCTTTAGCGCTCAATGCGGAGCATGTCATTCTCATCCATAAGTTTCTTGACGATGATGCCGGTCCTCTTCAACAAGGCACTGGTCTCCTCCTGCTGCTCTGCACTTCGGACGATCTTCGTCCTTAGCAGGTCACGCTCGGCCCGGAGCCTCTCATTTCCCTCCCTTAGTTGCCGATGACGCCGGTAGCCTGTTCAAACGAGGCTTTCATGTCGTCCTGCAACCTCGCCCAGCCGGAGATCTGATCCATCTAGCTATGGACGATCACATGCATGCGCCTGTAAGAGTCGTCACCTGCCCGCGAGACATTTTCACAGGCCGCCGTGGCGCGGCGGGACATCTCTGCTGCATTCGTGGCGCGATAGGACATCTTTGCTGCTTCCATGGTGCGGACGGACCAATCTGCTGCATCGACGGCGCAACGGGACCTCCGTGTTGCTTCGGCGGCGCGGCAGGACCTCTGTGCTGCTACTTCCGTGCGGTGGGACATGTCGGCTGCTTTCGCGACGAGGCGGGACATCTCTCGTGCTTCCGCTTGCATGCTCGCCTCTTCCTGGTGGTAATCTCTCGACCCATAACTCATGATGGCCATGGCAGATGCAAGGGAAGGATGCTGAATGACTTGTTTGTTTTTGTGGATGAGGAATTGAGGAGGAATGTGTAGTCATCTTGGCATAGTAGTATTTATAACCGAGTACTAACAGGCTCCTAAGTGGGAAACCGTTTAGGTTGTGATCAGTGTGCAGGTTTGCAATTAAATATAGCGTGGTAGTAGTAATTTGGAATATGACGAGACGCAAGCTCAAAATTTATTGATGGTTATAGTTTCGAAGTGCGACACTATTCCTGGATGGCGTAACATGGGCACGTGTTCTCGGTCGTGGTGTAGCATATGCCATGGTAGTTCTTTTTCTACTGCTGTGTACGTGCAATAACTGGCACCGTCGGATACATTTCTTACGGTAATTGGGGCGTTCAACAGGAATAGCCTCGTGGCGAGCTATAGACTAGTGTTTTTCAGACGCATTACACCTATCTCTCGAGACTTCTCGCATGCACCATCTCTAGCTCCCTAGGTCGATGCCACCCACATACACTTGTACTCTGAGTTTAGTACGTTATATAGGAAGAGAAGAGGTGCACACACGCACTCGTCCTCTCTCACACACGCATCTGTAGCTACGAATTGCAGTGTTCTCAACCATCCGATTGGCTCTATCATAGGTTTCACATTGCTCCTTGTCCTTAAGATTGAGAAGTTTAAAACGCGGAGGCTAAGCTGGAGGCACAAGGTTTTGGTTAATGTGCGGGCCGCACACGGCACCAACACGATACGAGCTTCGTCTGCCTGGTGCGCAGTCGGGTGAGTTGTCCAATTATAGACACAACCAAGCCCTCCTTGGTATATGCGCATTGACTTATGTGCAGAGAAATTAGGATCGGAGGGAGTACTACTAGTAGTAGTACTACTACTTTGATGTGTCGCGTCAACTCGCATAAGTATGCAACACTTCCTAAACAAACAAGCATATAAGCTATACTTCTTACCCAAAGGATCTTTATATCCAACAGACACAAAATATCCGTTTGACTATTGGAAGTTACTTTAATTGTTGATCTGATGTCGAAGTAATTGCTGCATCGCCACCAAAAACCACCATCTCTTAAGCTAAAGTAGACCGAGCTAACCCCTATATTAGCATATTACTAAGATAAACAGAAGGCACTGTAGAATCATTTAGGAGGTGGGCTTGTCAATATGAATGTGGAGGGACACCGTCCTCGACAACCCAGCCCCGGCCAGCAGCTTGGGCGGAACTATGAAGAAGATCAGCTCCTGCACGGCGACGTCGCCGGGATCCTTGCTGCTTGTCACCTCCATTTCCACCTTGACAGTGTCGGTCCTGCCATTGGGCTCCCCTGGCGGGCCATTCGCCCATAGCTTGGCCATGTAGTGCGGGAGTGGGGATGCCCCCGCTCTGATGTAGACGAATAACACGGTGATAGGCGTGCCGATGTCGAGCACGCCGCCAACCAAGAAAAACGCACGGCCATCCTCCTTTGCAAACAGCAAGAGTCATGGCTCCGACAGTGGCACTTGCAGCTGGAGCACCTTATCATACTGGATCCTGTGCACGGGCATGGGAAGCACGGTGCTGATGTGGTGGGAGAGCGCCGACGGCGGGCCTTCATAGCCACAGACAGGGCACGGGGCATTTGCAGGGTGCGAGTGGACACACAGTCTGGTGATCGGCGAGCTTGTGGTAAGTGATGTAGAGCCCACAGCCTTCGTGCGGGCAGTCCACCCTCACCGAGGAGAGGACGGCATCCACCATCATGTTGCGCACGTCGAGCCACTGCCGCGCTCGCACTTCTGGCACTATCGTTGGTTCCCCGGGCGCTCGATGCGGCAGTCCGCGTAGGCCAGGGGCCCTCCCTTGCACTGCACAAATCAATCAAACATCACATCAATCAAGAAACATGCACCTTGCTTGATCAGCCGAAAGGACGAGGTGTATTTGAACCTCATACACTGGAGGCTTCAAGGGGTAGAGACACAAGGGGCAGTGGACCAAGGTGAGGTCCATCGAGACCATAGAGAGCTCCATTGTCGGGTCCTGTTCTGTCTGCATGATCCCGCCGTCCTCGTGCACAATAATCTCTCGCTTTAGGGCCGGGGCATTACAAAGCTTTACTGTCACATATTCATACTACTTCAAGGTGCATTAAATCAACACATGCAAGTATCAAAAGGAGAGTCACAGCATGCATGCATGCGTTGTAATTAATGCATCAGTAAACGAAAATTATTGAAATATATCGAGTGTAGTGCCTTGATGTGTCGTGTCAACTCATACAACATTGATAAGTTTGATTACAAATCCCTCTCCCTCGCGGACTGAGCTCTGGTGCCTTAACTGCACCTACCTTTGGTTGTATGACAGGTGAGCCACCCACCTGTTGGGCCCACCTATCATAGACGCAAAGGCAGGAGTAGTAAGTCAATGAAGCTACGTCCCTCCCTCGCCCATGAGCGTGGTGGCTGGCAGGACTAGGAGAAGCTTTCACTACACGCTGTCCCTCCCTCACGCGGTGGACATGCAGCAGTTCATTCGGTGTCAGATGGCCAGAAGCATATTGTAATAGTACTCCACTAAGGTAGTACTCCATCATTGTTCGACTTCCCGAAGCGGCTATGAGGCCGTCTCGAAGCATTTTTTATTAAAATAATCTTCTGGCCCTACCTGTCATCCTGGTGATTATAGTTTGCATGCTAATCTGGTCAAGACAGGAATATATATTTTAATTTGTGGTGGGGTAAATGTTAGAGGTTGGAGCAAATATATTGTACACTGCGGGTCTTTTAACCAAGTTTAGAGGCAAGCATGTGGGGCCAGTGCTATGATGTGTCGCGTCAACTCGTACAACGAGCAGAAGCTTGATTTTACTACCACACGCCTTCTCCCTCGCCCATGCGCGCGGTGGCTCGCAGACGAGGACAAGCTTTTGCTTATACTACAACAAGCTATCCCTCCCACACACGGTGGACGGACATGCATCAGTGGATTCGATATTGTAGAAGTAGTAGTAGTAGTAACATCATTGTTCATCTTCACGAAGGGGCGAAGAGTCAAGCGCAACCCGAACGTGGCAGTTGCGAACGCTCGCGTGGCAGTCTTTGTGTAGGGGTGGGGCGTGGTGCGGAGCCTTGGAGCACGCATATAGCCAGGCTCTTGCATGATACAAAATTGCTATGTGAGCCCACTATTGTAGTACTACTTGCTAGTATAGCCCTGTAAATCGGAAAGGAGTACAGTATTTGCCTTTCTAGAGATTTCAACAAGTGACTAGACTACACACTAAATTAGTAAATATGGAGCAAAATGAGTGAATCCACACCATAAATAAATATGTAGTTCTCTCAATTTCCTCTATGCCTTGGTCGCGGTGCACAATATTGAGTATATTAGTACTGACTAGTCTCTTTTTGACACGCATTTACATTTTTTAACACAGTACAGATGCAAGCACTCATATACACGCGCCTACACTCACCCCTATGAACGCACACACGCACACCCTACCCCTATGAGCACCTATGAAGGACTGAGCCGACATATCATTTTGAAATTTACGAAGTCACCATAGACACCTCATTGTCGATGGGAACGTCTCCTGACACGCATTTACGTTGATGCGGCTTGAATGCCAACGACGTAGAGGGTAGCGGTTCCCAAAATGTTGAACGGTTAATGATGCCTCCGCATTCAAGTAGCATGCAGAGGTAGGAGTAATTAATTCGAGAAGCAGAATGGAGCGTGTGAATGCAACGCAGTTTGGACTGTCATATAAAGGCGCCACACCACTCAAATCCATCTACTCCTAGTCTCTGCGCAACACTACCCACTCCAATCCAAGACCAAGACCAAGTTACCAGACACAAGCACCCATGGCGTCAATGGACGCGTGCGGCATTCGGCTGTGCCAGGTCGTCCAAGACGCCGACCTGCGGCCCCGCACTGCAGAGCGTTTCCAGAAGGTGCTGGCGACCGTCGGCGTCATAGACCTCGTCGATGTCGGCTTCGCCTCTCGCATGCGCCAGATGATGGTCGACTCCATCCGCAGGTTCACCGCCGTCAGGAAGCGCGCGGACGACCTTGCCGTACTGCTCCAATGAAGGAAATATGCCCTAGAGGCAATAATAAAGTTATTATTTATTTCCTCATATCATGATAAATGTTTATTATTCATGCTAGAATAGTATTAACCGGAAACATAATACATGTGTGAATACATGGACAAACAGATTGTCACTAGTATGCCTCTACTTGACTAGCTCGTTAAATCAATGATGGTTATGTTTCCTAACCATAGACATTAGTTGTCATTTGATTAATTGGATCACATCATTAGAGAATGATGTGATTGACTTGACCCATTTTTGTTAGTTTAGCACTTGATCATTTTAGTTTACTGCTATTGCTTTCTTCATGACTTATACATGTTCCTATGACTATGAGATTATGCAACTCCCGATTACCAGAGGAACACTTTGTGTCCTACCAAACGTCACAACGTAACTGGGTGATTATAAAGGTGCTCTACAGGTGTCTCCGATGGTACTTGTTGAGTTGGCATAGATCAAGAATAGGATTTGTCACTCCGATTATCGGAGAGGTATCTCTGGGCCCTCTCGGTAATGCACATCACTATAAGCCTTGCAAGCAATGCAACTAATGAGCTAGTTGCGGGATGATGCATTACAGAACGAGTAAAGAGACTTGCTGGTAACAAGATTGAGCTAGGTATTGAGATACCGACGACCGAATCACGGGCAAGTAACATACCGATGACAAAGGGAACAACGTATGATGTTATGCGGTTTGACTGATAAAGATCTTCGTAGAATATGTAGGAACCAATATGAGTATCCAGGTTCCGCTATTGGTTATTGTCCGGAAACGTGTCTCGTTCATGTCTACAGAGTTCTCGAACCCGTAGGGTCCGTAGACTTAAAGTTCTGTGACGATCGGTATTATGAGTTATATGTTTTGATGTACCGAAGGTAGTTCGGAGTCCCGGATATGATCACGGACATGACGAGGAGTCTCCAAATGATCTAGACATAAAGATTGATATATTGGAAGCCTACATTTGGACATCGGAAGAGTTCTGAGTGAAATCGGGATTTTACCAGAGTGCCGGAGGGGTTACCGGAACCCCCCGGGGATTAATGGGCCTTATTGGGCCCTAGTGGAGACAGAGGGGTCGGCCAGGGCAGGCCGCGCGCCCCATCCCCTCTGGTCCGAATTGGACTAGGAAGGGGGTGGCGCCCCCCTTTCCTTCTCCTTCTCCCCTTCCTTTCCTCCTCCTAGTAGGAGTAAGAAAGAGGGGAGTCCTACTCCTACTAGGAGGAGGACTCCTCCACCTGGCGCACCCTACAGGGCCAGCCGGCCTCCCCCCTTGCTCCTTTATATAGGGGGGCAGGGGCACCCTAGAACACACAAGTTGATCATTGATCTCTCCCAGCCGTGTGCGGTGCCTCCCTCCACCATAATCCACCTCGGTCATACTGTAGAGGTGCTTAGGTGAAGCCCTGCGACGGTAGCTTCATCGACATCGTCACCATGCCGTCGTGCTGACGAAACTCTCCTTTGAGCTCTACTAGATCGTGGGTTCGCGAGACGTCACCGAGCTGAACGTGTGCTGAACGCAGAGGTGCCATACGTTTGGTACTGAGGATCGGTCGATCGTGAAGACGTACGACTACATCAACCGCGTTGTCATAACGCTTCCGCTTAACGGTCCACGAGGGTACGTGGACGACACTCTCCCCTCTCGTTGCTATGCATCACCATGATCTTACGTGTGCGTAGGAATTTTTTTGAAATTACTGCGTTCCCCAACAGTGGCATCCTAGCCAGGTTTATGCGTAGATGTTATATGCACGAGTAGAACACAAGTGAGTTGTGTGTGATACAAGTCATACTGCTTACTAGAATGTCATACTTTGGTCTGGTTGTATTGTTGGATGAAGCGGCCCGGACCGACATTATGCGTACGCTTACGCGAGACTGGTTCTCCCGACGTGCTTTGCACATAGGTGGCTTGCGGGTGACAGTTTCTCCAACTTTAGTTGAATCGAGTGTGGCTACGCCCGGTCCTTGCGAAGGATAAAACAGCACCAACTTGACAAACTATCATTGTGGTTTTGATGTGTAGGTAAGATTGGTTCTTGCTTAAGCCCGTAGCAGCCACGTAAAACTTGCAACAACAAAGTAGAGGACGTCTAACTTGTTTTTGCAGGGCATGTTGTGATGTGATATGGTCAAGACATTATGCTATATTTATTGTATGAGATGATCATGTTTTGTAACGGAGTTATCGGCAACTGGCAGGAGCCATATGGTTGTTGATTTATTGTATGCAATGCTATCGCCCTGTAATTGCTTTACTTTATCATTAAGTGGTAGCGATAGTCGTAGAAGCAATATATGGCGAGACGATAATGATGCTACGATGGAGATCAAGGTGTCGCGCCGGTGACGATGGTGATCATGACGGTGCTTTGGAGATGTAGATCAAAGGCACAAGATGATGATGGCCATATCATATCGCTTATATTGATTGCATGTGATGTTTATCCTTTATGCATCTTTATTTTTCTTTGACGGTAGCATTATAAGATGATCTCTCACTAAATTTCAAGGTAAAAGTGTTCTCCCTGAGTATGCACCGTTGCCAAAGTTTGTTGTGCCGAGACACCACGTGATGATCGGGTGTGTTAAGCTCAACGTTCATCTACAACGGGTGTAAGACAGTTTTGCACATGCAAAATACTCGGGTTAAACTTGACGAGCCTAGCATATGCAGATATGGCCTTGGAACACTGAGACCGAAAGGTCGAGCGTGAATCATATAGTAGATATGATCAACATAGAGATGTTCACCATTGAAAACTACTCCATCTCACGTGATGATCGGTTATGGTTTAGTTGATATGGATCACGTGATCACTTAGATGATTAGAGGGATGTCTATCTAAGTGGGAGTTCTTAAGTAATATGATTAATTGAACTTAAATTTATCATGAACTTAGTACCTGATAGTATTTTGCTTGTCTATGTTATTGTAGATAAATGGCCCGTGTTGTTGTTCCGTTGAATTTTAAAGCGTTCCTTGAGAAAGCAAAGTTGAAAGATGATGGTAGCAATTACACGGACTGGGTCCATAACTGAGGATTATCCTCATTGCTGCACAGAAGAATTACGTCCTGGAAGCACCGCTAGGTGCCAGGCCTGCTGCAGATGCTGCTGATGATGTTAAGACCGTATGGCAGAGTAAAGCTGATGACTACTCGATAATTTAGTGTGCCATGCTTTACGGCTTTGAACCGGGACTTCAACGGCGTTTTGAACGTCATGGAGCATATGAGATGTTCCAGGAGTTGAAGTTAATATTTCAAGCAAATGCCCAGATTGAGAGATATGAAGTCTCTAATAAGTTCTACATCTGCAAGATGGAGGAGAATAGTTCTGTTAGTGAACATATACTCAGAATGTCGGGGTATCACAACCACTTGACTCAACTGGGAGTTCATCCTCCCGTTGATAGTGTCATTGACAGAGTTCTTCAATCACTGCCACCAAGCAACAAGAGCTTCGTGATGAACTATAATATTCAAGGGATGAATAAGACAATTCCCGAGCTCTTCGCAATGCTAAAGGCGGCGGAGGTAGAAATCAAGAAGGAGAATCAAGTGTTGATGGTCAACAAGACCACCAGTTTCAAGAAAAAGGGCGAAGGGAAGAAGAAGGGGAACTTCAAAAAGAATGGCAAACAAGTTGCTGCTCAAGAGAAGAAACCCAAGTCTGGACCTAAGCCGGAGACTGAGTGCTTCTACTGCAAAGGGACTGGTCACTGGAAGCGGAACTGCCCCAAGTATTTGGCGGATAAGAAGGATGGCAAGGTGAACAAAGGTATATGTGATATACATGTTATTGTTGTGTACCTTACTAGAGCTCGCAGTAGCACCTAGGTATTTGATACTGGTTCTGTTGCTAATATTTGCAACTCGAAAAAGGGACTACGTATTAAGCGAAGACTGGCTAAGGACGAGGTGATGATGCGTGTGGGAAATGGTTCCAAAGTCGATGTGATCGCCGTCGGCATACTACATCTACCTTCGGGATTAGTTTTAGACCTGAATAATTGTTATTTGGTGCCAGCGTTAAGCATGAACATTATATCTGGATCTTGTTTGATGCGAGACAGTTATTCATTTAAACATGAGAATAATGGTTGTTCTATTTATATGATTAATATCTTTTATGGTCATGCACCCTTGAAGAGTGGTCTATTTGTGTTGAATCTCGATAGTAGTGATACACATATTCATAATGTTGAAGACAAAATATGCAGAGTTGATAATGATAGTGCAACTTATTTGTGGCACTGCCGTTTGGGTCATATTGGTGTGAAGCGCATGAAGAAATCCATACTGATGGACTTCTGGAATCACTTGATTATGAATCACTTGGTACTTGCGAACCATGCCTCATGGGTGCTACCTCTTGAGCACTGCGTTGGTTTTCCCCGAAGAGGAAGGGATGATGCAGCAAAGAAGCGTAAGTATTTCCCTCAGTTTTTGAGAACTAAGGTATCAGTCCAGTAGGAGGCTATGCGCGAGTCCCTCGTACCTGCACAAAACAAATAAATCCTTGCAACCAACGCAAGTAGGGGTTGTCAATCCCTATAAGACCACTTACGAGAGTGAGATCTGATAGATATGATAAGATAATATTTTTGGTATTTTTGTGATAAAGATGCAAAGTAAAATAAAGGCAAAGTAAATAGCAAAGGAAATAACTAACTAGTAGGAGATTAATATGATGAAGATAGACCCGGGGGCCATAGGTTTCACTAGTGGCTTCTCTCGAGAGCATAAGTATTCTACGGTGGGTGAACAAATTACTATTGAGCAATTGACAAAATTGAACATAGTTATGAGAATATCTAGGTATGATCATGTATATAGGCATCACGTCCGAGACAAGTATACCGACTCCTGCGTGCATCTACTACTCTTACTCCACTCATCGACCGCTATCCAGCATGCATCTAGAGTATTAAGTTAAAAACAGAGTAACGCCTTAAGCAAGATGACATGATGTAGAGGGATAGACTCATGCAATATGAAGAAAACCCCATCTTGTTATCCTCGATGGCAACAATACAATACGTGCCTTGCAGCCCCTACTGTCACTGGGAAAGGACATAGCAAGATTGAACCCAAAGCTAAGAACTTCTCCCATTGCAAGAAAGATCAATCTAGTAGGCCAAACCAAACTGATAATTCGAAGAGACTTGCAAAAATAACCAATCATACATAAAAGAATTCAGAGAAGATTCAAATATTGTTCATAGATAGACTTGATCATAAACCCACAATTCATCGGTCTCAACAAACACACCGCAAAAAGAAGATTACATCGAATAGTTCTCCACAAGAGAGGGGGAGAACATTGTATTGAGATCCAAAAAGAGAGAAGAAGCCATCTAGCTACTAACTATGGACCCGTACGTCTGAGGTAAACTACTCACACTTCATGGGAGGGGCTATGGTGTTGATGTAGAAGCCCTCCGTGATCGATGCCCCCTCTAGCGGAGCTCCGGAACAGGCCCCAAGATGGGATCTCGTGGATACAGAAAGTTGCGGCGTTGGAATTAGGGTTTTGGCTCCGTATCTGATTGTTTGGGGGAACGTATGTATATATAGGAGGAAGGAGTACGTCGGATGGAGCAACATGGGGCCCACGAGGGTGGAGGGTGCGCCTGGGGGGGGTAGGGGCGCCCCCCTACCTCGTGGCCTCCTCTTTTCTTTCTTAACGTAGGGTCCAAGTCTCCCGAGTCTTGTTCGTTGAGAAAATCACGTTCCCGAAGGTTTCATTCCGTTTGGACTCCGTTTGATATTCCTTTTCTTCGAAACCCTAAAACATGCAAAAAAAACATCAATTCTGGGCTGGGCCTCCGGTTAATAGGTTAGTCCCAAAAATAATATAAAAGTGGATAATAAAGCCCAATAATGTCCAAAATAGTATATAATATAGCATGGAGCCATCAAAAATTATAGATACGTTGGAGACGTATCAAGCATCCCCAAGCTTAATTCCCGCTCGTCCTCGAGTAGGTAAATGATAAAAGCAGAATTTTTGATGCAGAGTGCTACTTGGCATAATTTTAATATAATTCTTCTCAATTGTGGTATGAATATTCAGATCCGAAAGATTCAAGACAAAAGTTCATATTCACATAAAAATAATAATACTTCAAGCATACTAACTAAGCAATTATGTCTTCTCAAAATAACATGGCCAAAGAAAGTTCATCCCTACAAAATCATATAGTTTAGTCATGTTTCATTTTCATCACACAAGAATGCTCTCATCATGCACAACCCCGATGACAAGCCAAGCAATTGTTTCATACTTTAGTAATCTCAAACCTATAAACTTTCAGGCAATATATGAGCGCGAGCCATGGACATAGCACTATGGGTGGAATAGAGTATAATGAGGGGGGTTATGTGGAGAAGAAAAAAAAGGAGAAAGTCTCACATCAACAAGGCTAATCAATGGGCTATGGAGATGCCCACCGATTGATGTTAATGCAAGGAGTAGGGATTGCCATGCAACAGATGCACTAGAGCTATAAATGTATGAAAGCTCAACAAAAGAAACTAGTGGGTGTGCATCCAACTTGCTTGCTCATGAAGACCTAGGGCACTTGAGGAGGCCCATTTTTGGAATATACAAGCCAAATTCTATAATGAAAAATTACCACTAGTATATGAAAGTGACAAAACAAGAGAGTCTCTAACATGAAGATTAAGGTGCTACTTTGAAGCACAAGTGTGGCAAGGATAGTAACATTGTCCCTTCTCTCTTTTTCTCTCATTTTTTTGGGGGCCTTCTCTTTTTTTATGGCCTTTCTCTTCCTTTTGTTGGGCCTTCTCTTTTTTTATGGCCTTTATTTTTTTTAATTCCTCACTTGGGACAATGCTCTAGAAAAATGATGATCATCACACTTCTATTTATTTACAACTCATTGATTACAACTCGATACTAGAACAAAAAGATGACTCTATATGAATGCCTCCGGCGGTGTACCGGGATATGCAATGGACCAAGAGTGACATGTATGAAATAATTATGAACGGTGGATTTGCCACAAATACTATGCCAACTACATGATCATGCTAAGCAATATGACAATAATGAATGTGTCATGATGAACGGAATGATGGAAAGTTGCATGGCAATATATCTCGGAATGGCTATGGAAATGCCATAATAGGTAGGTATGGTGGCTATTTTCAGGACGATATATGGAGGTTTATGTGTGAGAGAGTGTATCATATCATGGGGTTTGGATGCACCGGCGAAGTTTGCGCCAACTCTCAATGTGAGAAAGGGTAATGCATGGTACCGAAGAGGCTAGCAAGGATGGAAGGGTGAGAGTGCGTATAATCCATGGACTCAACATTAGTCATAAAGAACTCACATACTTATTGCAAAAATCTACAATTCATCAAAAACCTCGGTACTACGCGCATGCTCCTAGGGGGATAGATTGGTAGGAAAACACCATCGCTCGTCCCCGACCGCCACTCATAAGGAAGACAATCAAATAACACCTCATGTTTCAAATTTGTTGCATAACGTTTACCATACGTGCATGCTACGGGACTTGCAAACTGCAACAAAAGTATTTTTCAATTTCACAACTACTCAACTAGCATAACTTTGATATTATTACCTCCATATCTCAAAACAATCATCAAGCATCAAACTTCTCTTAGTATTCAAAACACTCTTAAGAAAATTTTACTAACTTTGAATACCTAGCATATTAGGATTTTAAGCAAATTACCATGCTATTAAGACTCTCAAAATAATCTAAGTGAAGCATGAGAGATCAATAGTTTCTATAAAACAAATCCACCACCGTGCTCTAAAAGATATAAGTGAAGTACTAGAGCAAAACTATATAACTCAAAAGATATAAGCGAAGCACATAGAGTATTCTAACAAATTCCAAATCATGTATGGCTCTCTCAAAAGGTGTGTACAGCAAGGATGATTGTGGTAAAATAAAAATAAAAGACTCAAATAATACAAGACTCTCCAAGCAAAACACATACCATGTGGCGAATAAAAATATAGCTCCAAGTAAAGTTACCGATAGAAGTAGATGAAAGAAGGGATGCCTTCCGGGGCATCCCAAAGCTTTGGCTTTTAGGTGTCCTTAGATTATCTTGGGGGTTCCATGGGCATCCCCAAGCTTAGGCTCTTGCCACTCCTTGTTCCATAATCCATCAAATCTTTACCCAAAACTTGAAAACTTCACAACACAAAACTTAAAGTAGAAAATCTCGTGAGCTCCGTTAGCGAAAGAAAATAAAAGACCACTTCAAGGTACTCTGATGAACTCATTCTTTATTTATATTGGTGTTATACCTACTGTATTCCAACTTCTCTATGGTTTATAAACTATTTTACTAGCCATAGATTCATCAAAATAAGCAAACAACACACGAAAAACAGAATCTGTCAAAAACAGAACATTCTGTAGTAATCTGTAGATAGCGAAAGATCTAGAACCCCAAATATTCTAAAATAAATTTATGGACGTTAGGAATTTATCTATTAATCATCTGCAAAAAGAATTAGCTAAATAGTACTTTTCAAATAAAAATGACAGCAGTTCTCGTGAGCGCTAAAGTTTCTGTTTTTTACAGCATGTTTAACAAGACTTTCCCCAAGTCTTCCCAAGGGTTCTACTTGGCACAAACACTAATTAAACACAAAAAACACAACCAAAAAAGAGGTTAGATAAATTATTTATTACTAAACAGTAGAAAAAGGCAAGGAATAAAAATAAAATTGGGTTGCCTCCCAACAAGCGCTATCGTTTAATGCCCCTAGCTAGGCATAAC
This sequence comes from Triticum urartu, assembly GCF_003073215.2. Lineage (NCBI taxonomy): Eukaryota > Viridiplantae > Streptophyta > Magnoliopsida > Poales > Poaceae > Triticum > Triticum urartu. The sequence continues at coordinate 24,494,942 of NC_053026.1, forward strand.
AAGCAAGAATAGATCTAGGTATTGCCATCTTTGGTAGGCAATCCATAAGTGGCTCTCATAATAGATTCATAAGGTAATTTAATTTTATTTCTAGGAAAGTGTTCCATGCCTTTTCTTAATGGAAATTGTAATCTAATATTTCCTTCCATCATATCAATAATTGCACCAATCGTTCTAAGGAAAGGTCTACCAAGAATAATAGGACATGAAGGATTGCAATCTATGTCAAGAACAATAAAATCTACGGGCACATAACTCCTATTTGAAACAATAAGAACATATTTAATTATTCCCATAGGTTTCTTAATAGTGGAATCCGCAAGGTGCAAGTTTAGAGAGCAATCATCAAAATCACGGAAACCTAACAAATCACACAAAGTCTTTGGAATTGTGGAAACACTAGCACCCAAATCACATAAAGCATAGAATTAATGATATTTAATTTTAATTTTAATAGTTGGTTCCCACTCATCATAAAGTTTTCTAGGGATAGAAACTTCCAATTCAAGTTTTTCTTCATAAGATTGCATCAAGGCATCAACGATATGTTTAGTAAATGATTTATTTTGACTATAAGCATGAGGAGAATTTAGCACGGATTGCAACAAGGAAATACAATCAATAAAAGAGCAATTTTCATAGTTAAATTCCTTTAAATCCATAATAGTGGGTTTAGCAACATCTAGGGTTTTAATTTCTTCAATCCCACTTTTATCAATTTTAGCATCAAGATCAACAAATTCTGAATTCTTGGAATGCCTTCTAGGTAAAGGTGGATCATATTCAGTCCCATCATTATCAAGATTAATATTGAAAAACAAAGATTTAATAGGGGACACATCAATAACTTTTAGATCTTCATCTTTATTTTCATAGGAACTAGAAGAACACGCTCTTATAAAGGCATCTTTCTTAGCATGCATCCTGGCGGTTCTTTCTTTGCACTCATCAATGGAAATTCTCATGGCTTTGAGAGACTCATTGATATCATGCTTAGGTGGAATAGATATAAGTTTCAAAGAATCAATATCAAGAGAAATTCTATCAACGTTCCTAGCCAAATCATCAATCTTAAGCAATTTTTCTTCAATCAAAGCATTAAAATTATTTTGCGAAGTAATAAATTATTTAATATTAGATTCAAAATCAGAGGGGATCTTATTATAATTTCCATAAGAATTGTTGTAGGAATTACCATAATTATTAGAGGGATTACTAGGATAAGGCCTAGGGTTGAAATTTCCTCTATACGCATTGTTACCAAAATTGTTCCTACCAACAAAATTCACATCCATAGATTCATTATTATTATCAATCAAAGTAGACAAGGTCATACCATTAGGATCAGAAGAAACACTCTTATTAGCAAATAATTTCATAAGTTCATCCATCCTTCCACTCAAAATATTAATTTCTTCTATCGCATGCACCTTTTTATTAGTAGATCTTTCGGTATGCCATTGAGAATAATTAACCTTAATATTATCTAGGAGTTTAGTAGCTTCTCCTAAAGTGATTTCCATAAAAGTGCCTCCCGCGGCCAAATCTAAAATATTTCTAGAAGCAAAATTCAATCCGGCATAAAATTTTTGTATAATCATCCACAAATTTAAACTATGAGTAGGGCAATTACGTATCATTAATTTCATTCTCTCCCAAGCTTGTGCAACATGTTCATGATCAAGTTGCTTAAAATTCATAATATCGTTTCTAAGAGAGATGATCTTAGCGAGAGGAAAATACTTAGAGATAAAAGCATCTTTGCACTTATTCCATGAATCAATACTATTTTTAGGCAAAGACGAAAACCAAGCTTTAGCACGATCTCTAAGCGAAAAAGGAAATAGCTTCAATTTAACAATATCGTTATCCACATCTTTCTTATTTTGCATATCACACAAATCAACGAAGCTATTTAGATGGGTAGCGGCATCTTCACTAGGAAGGCCGGAAAACGGATCTTTCATGAGAAGATGCAGCAAGGCAGTATTAATTTCACAAGATTCAGCATCGGTAGGAGGAGCAATCGGAGTGCTAATAAAATCATTGTTGTTGGTATTGGTGAAGTCACACAATTTAGTATTATCTTGAGCCATCATGACAAGAAAGCAAACTAACACACAAGCAAACAAAAAGCAAGCGGGCAAAAAGAGGCAAATAGAGAAAGAGAGGGAGGATAGAGAGAGAGAGGGCGAATAAAATGGCAAGGGTGAAGTGGGGGAGAGGAAAACGAGAAGAAAATGGCAAATAATGTAATGCGGGAGATAACGGTATGTGATGGGTACTTGGTACGTTGACTTTTGCGTAGACCTCCCCGGCAATGGCGCCAGAAATCCTTCTTGCTACCTCTTGAGCATTGTGTTGGTTTTCCTCGAAGAGGAAGGGATGATGCAGCAAAGTAGCGTAAGTATTTCCCTCAGTTTTTGAGAACCAAGGTATCAATCCAGTAGGAGGCTAAGCGCGAGTCCCTCGTACCTGCACAAAACAAATAAATCCTCGCAACCAACGCAAATAGGGGTTGTCAATCCCTACACAGCCACTTACGAGAGTGAGATCTGATAGATATGATAAGATAATATTTTTGGTATTTTTTGATAAAGATGCAAAGTAAAATTAAGGCAAAGTAAATAGCAAAGGAAATAACTAAGTAGTAGGAGATTAATATGATGAAGATAGACTTGGGGCCATAGGTTTCACTAGTGGCTTCTCTCGAGAGCATAAGTATTCTACGGTGGGTGAACAAATTATTGTTGAGCAATTGACATAATTGAGCATAGTTATGAGAATATCTAGGTACGATCATGTATATAGGCATCACGTCTGAGACAAGTAGACCGACTCCTGCGTGCATCTACTACTATTACTCCACTCATCGACCGCTATCCAGCATGCATCTAGTGTATTAAGTTAAAAACAGAGTAATGCCTTATGCAAGATGACATGATGTAGAGGGATAGACTCATGCAATATGAAGAAAACCCCATCTTGTTATCCTCCATGGCAACAATACAATACGTGCCTTGCTGCCCCTACTGTCACTGGGAAAGTACACCGCAAGATTGAACCCAAAGCTAAGCACTTCTCCCGTTGCAAGAAAGATCAATCTAGTATGCCAAACCAAACTGATAATTCGAAGAGACTTGCAAAGATAACCAATCATACATAAAAGAATTCAGAGAAGATTCAAATAGTGTTCATAGATATACTTGATCATAAACCCACAATTCATCGGTCTCAACAAACACACCGCAAAAAGAAGATTACATCGAATAGTTGTCCACAAGAGAGGGGGAGAACATTGTATTGAGATCCGAAAAGAGAGAAGAAGCCATCTAGATACTAACTATGGACCTGTAGGTCTGAGGTAAACAACTCACACTTCATCGAAGGGGCTATGGTGTTGTTGTAGAAGCCCTCCGTGATTGATTCCCCCTCCGGCGGAGCTCCAGAACAGGCCCCAAGATGGGATCTCGTGGATACAGAAAGTAGCGGCGGTGGAATTAGGGTTTTGGCTCCGTATCTGATCGTTTAGGGGTTCGTAGGTATATATAGGAGGAAGGAGTACGTCGGTGGAGCAACAAGGGGCCCACGAGGGTGGAGGGCGCGCCTGGGAGGGTAGGCGCGCCCCCAACCTCGTGGCCTCCTCTTTTCTTTCTTGACATAGGGTCCAAGTCTCCCGGGTCTTGTTCCTTGAGAAAATCACGTTCCCGAAGGTTTCATTCTGTTTGGACTCCGTTTGATATTCCTTTTCTTCGAAACCCTAAAACAGGCAAAAAACAGCAATTCAGGGCTGGGCCTCCGGTTAATAGGTTAGTCCCAAAAATAATATAAAAGTGGATAATAAAGCCCAATAATGTCCAAAACAGTAGATAATATAGCATGGAGCAATCAAAAATTATAGATACGTTGGAGACGTATCAATGGGCAAGATGACCAAAACGCCATTCTCCTTAACGATGGAGCGAGCAACAGATTTATTGGAAATCATACATACTAATGTATGTGGTCCGCTGAATATTGAGGCTCGCGGTGGGTATCGTTTTTTTCTCACCTTCACAGATGATTTGAGCAGATATGGGTATATCTACTTAATGAAACATAAATCTGAAACATTTGAAAAGTTCAAAGAATTTCAGAGTCAAGTGGAAAATCATCGTAATAAGAAAATAAAGTTTCTATGATCTGATCGTGGAGGAGAATATTTGAGTTACGAGTTTGGTCTACATTTGAAACAATGCAGAATAGTTCCGCAACTCACGCCACCCGGAACACCACAACGTAATGGTGTGTCCGAACATCGTAATCGTACTTTACTGGATATGGTGCGATCTGTGATGTCTCTTACTGATTTACCGCTATCGTTTTGGGGTTATGCTTTAGAGACAGCTGCATTCACGTTAAATAGGGCACCGTCAAAATCATTGAGACGGCGCCTTATGAACTGTGGTTTGGCAAGAAACCAAAGTTGTCGTTTGTTAAAGTTTGGGGCTGCAACGCTTATGTGAAAAAGCTTCAACCTTATAAGCTCGAACCCAAATCGGAGAAATGTGTCTTCATAGGATACCCTAAGGAGACTGTTAGGTACACCTTCTATCACAGATCCAAAGGCAAGACATTTGTTGCTAAAAATGGATCCTTTCTAGAGAAGGAGTTTCTCTCGAAAGAAGTGAGTGGGAGGAAAGTAGAACTTGATGAGGTAACTGTACTTGCTCCCTTATTGGAAAGTAGTTCATCACAGAAACCGGTTCCTGTGACACCTACACCAATTAGTGAGGAAGCTAATGATGATGATCATGAAACTTCAGATCAAGTTACTACCGAACCTCGTAGGTCAACCGGAGTAAGATCCGCACCAGAGTGATACGGTAATCCTGTTCTGGCAGTCATGTTACTTGACCATGATGAACCTACGAACTATGAAGAAGCGATGGTGAGCCCAGATTCCGCAAAATGGCTTGAGGCCATGAAATCTGAGATGGGATCCATGTATGAGAACAAAGTGTGGACTTTGGTTGACTTGCCCAATGATCAGCAAGCCATCAAGAATAAATGGTTCTTCAAGAAGAAGACTGACACTGGCGGTGATGTTACTGTCCACAAAGCTCGACTTGTTGCGAAAGGTTTTCCAAGTTCAAGGGGTTGACTACGATGAGACTTTCTCACCCATAGCGATGCTTAAGTCTGTCCGCATCATGTTAGCAATTGCTGCATTTTATGATTATGAAATTTGGCAAATGGATGTCAAAACTGCATTCCTGAATGGATTTCTAGAAGAAGAGTTGTATATGATGCAACCAGAAGGTTTTGTCGATCCAAAGGGTGCTAACAAAGTGTGCAAGCTCCAGTGATCCATTTATGGACTGGTGCAAGCCTCTCGGAGTTGGAATAAATGTTTTGATAGTGTGATCAAAGCATATGGTTTTATACAGACTTTTGGAGAAGCCTGTATTTACAAGAAAGTGAGTGGGAGCTCTGTAGCATTTCTAATATTATACGTGGATGACATATTGTTGATTGGAAATGATATAGAATTTCTGGATAGCATAAAAGGATACTTGAATAAGAATTTTTCAATGAAAGACCTCGGAGAAGCTGCTTATATATTGGGCATCAAGATCTATAGAGATAGATCAGGACGCTAAATTGGAATTTCACAAAGCACATACCTTGATAAAGTTTTGAAGAAGTTCAAAATGGATCAAGCAAAGAAAGGGTTCTTGCCTGTATTACAAGGTGTGAAGTTGAGTAAGATTCAATGCCCGACCACTGCAGAAGATAGAGGGAAAATGAAAAGTGTTCCCTATGCTTCAGCCATAGGCTCTATCATGTATGCAATGTTGCGTACCAGACCTGAATTGTGCCTTGCTATTAGTTTAGCAGGGAGGTACCAAAGTAATCCAGGAGTGGACCACTGGACAGCGGTCAAGAACATCCTGAAATACCTGAAAGGGACTAATGATATGTTTCTCGTTTATGGAGGTGACAAAGAGCCCGTCGTAAATGGTTACGTCGATGCAAGCTTTGACACTGATCCGGACAATTCTAAATCACAAACCGGATACGTGTTTATATTGAATGGTGGAGCTCTCAGTTGGTGCAGTTCTAAACAAAGCGTCGTGGCGGGATCTACGTGTGAAGCGGAGTACATAGCTGCTTCGGAAGCGGCAAATGAAGGAGTCTGGATGAAGGAGTTCATATCCGATCTAGGTGTCATACCTAGTGCATCAGGTCCAATGAAAATCTTTTGTGACAATACTGGTGCAATTGCCTTGGCAAAGGAATCCAGATTTCACAAGAGAACCAAGCACATCAAGAGACGCTTCAATTCCATCTGGGATCAAGTCCAGGTGGGAGACATAGAGATATGCAAGATACATACGGATCTGAATATTGCAGTGAAGGAAATATGCCCTAGAGGCAATAATAAAGTTATTATTTATTTCCTTATATCATGATAAATGTTTATTATTCATGCTAGAATTGTATTAACCGAAAACATGATACATGTGTGAATACATAGACAAAACAGAGTGTCACTAGTATGCCTCTACTTGACTAGCTCGTTGAATCAAAGATGGTTATGTTTCCTAACCCTAGACAAAGAGTTGTCATTTGATTAACAGGATCACATCATTAGGAGAATGATGTGATTGACTTGACCCATTCCATTAGCTTAGCACTTGATCATTTAGTTTGTTGCTATTGCTTTCTTCATGACTTATACATGTTCCTATGACTATGAGATTATGCAACTCCCGTTTACCGGAGGAACACTTTGTGTGCTACCAAACGTCACAATATAACTGGGTGATTATAAAGGTTCTCTACAGGTGTCTCCGAAGGTACTTGTTGGGTTGGCGTATTTCAAGATTATGATTTGTCACTCCAATTGTCGGAGAGGTATCTCTGGGCCCATTCGGTAATACACATCACTCAAGCCTTGCAAGCATTGTAACTAATGAGTTAGTTGTGGGATGATGTATTACAGAACGAGTAAAGAGACTTGCCGGTAACGAGATTGAACTAGGTATTGAGATACCGACGATCGAATCTCGGGCAAGTAACATACCGATGACAAAGGGAACAACGTATGTTGTTATGTGGTTTGACCGATAAAGATCTTCGTAGAATATGCAGGAGCCAATATGAGCATCCAGGTTCGGCTATTGGTTATTGACCGGAGATGTGTCTCGGTCATGTCTACATAGTTCTCGAACCCGTAGGGTCCGCATGCTTAAAGTTCGATGTCGGTTATATTATGAGTTTATGTGTTTTGATGTACCGAAGGTAGTTTGGAGTCCCGGATGTGATCACGGACATGACGAGGAGTCTCGAAATGGTCGAGACATGAAGATTGATATATTGGACGACTATATTCGGACACCGGAATGGTTTCAGGGGTAATCGGATATATACCAGAGTACCAGGGGGTTACCGGACCCCCCCCCCCGGGGGGGGGGGGGGGTTATTGGGCCTCATGGGCCCAAGTGGTGGAAGAAGAGAGGCGGAAGTAGGTGGCGCGCGGCCCCCCTTGCCCCAATCTGAATTGGGAAAGGGAAGGGGGCGGCGGCCCCCCTTCTCCTTCCTTCTCTCCACCTCCTCCTTCCCCCTTCTCCTAGTTGGAATAGGAAAGGGGGGCAAAACCTACTTGGAGTAGGATTGCCCCCCCCCCTTCGGCGCGCCTCCTCCCCTTGGCCGGCCCCCTCCTCCTCCCCCCCTTTATATACGAAGGAGGGGGCACCGCAAAGACACAACAATTCATCTCTTGGATCTTTTAGCCATGTGCGGTGCCCCCCTCCACCATAATCCACCTCGGTCATATCGTAGCAGTTCATAGCCCTGCGTCGGTAGAACATCATCATCGTCACCACGCCGTCGTGCTGATGGAACTCTCCCTCAAAGCTCGACTAGATCGGAGTTCGAGGGACGTCATCGAGTTGAACGTGTGCAGAACTCAGAGGTGCTGTGCGTTCGGTGCTTGATCGGTCGGATCGTGAAGACGTATGACTACATCAACCGCATTGTGCTAACGCTTCCGCTTTCGGTCTACGAGGGTATGTGGACACACTCTCCCCATGATCTTGGGTGTGTGTAGGATTTTTTTTTTGAAATTACTACGTTCCCCAACAGTGGTATCAGAGCCAGGTTTCATGTGTTGATGTTATATGCACGAGTATAACCAAAGTGAGTTGTGGGAGATACGAGTCATACTGCTTACCAGCATGTCATACTTTGGTTCGGCGGTATTGTTAGATGAAGCGGCCCAGACCGACATTACGCGTATGCTTATGCGAGACTGGTTCTACTGACATGCTTTGCACACAGGTGGCTGGCGGGTGTCAGTTTCTCCAACTTTAGTTGAACCGAGTGTGGCTATGCCTGGTCCTTAAGAAGGTTAAAACACTAACTTGACGAACTATCATTGTGGTTTTGATGCGCAGGTAAGTACGGTTCTTGCTCAACCCATAGCAACCACGTAAAACTTGCAACAACAAAGTAGAGGATGTCCAACTTGTTTTTGCAGGGCATGTTGTGATGTGATATGGTCAAGGCATGATGCTATATTTTATTGTCTGAGATGATCATGTTTTGTAACCAAGTTATCGGCAACTGGCAGGAGCCATATGGTTGTCGCTTTATTGTATGCAATGCAATCGCCCTGTAATGCTTTACTTTATCACTAAGCGGTAGCGATAGTCGTAGAAGCATAAGTTGGTGAGACGACAACGATGCTACGATGGAGATCAAAGTGTCGCGCTGGTGAAAATGGTGATCATGACGGTGCTTCGGAGATGAAGATCACAAGCACAAGATGATGATGGCCATATCATATCACTTATATTGATTGCATGTGATGTTTATCTTTTATGCATCTTATCTTGCTTTGATTGACAGTAGCATTATAAGATGATCTCTCACTAAATTATCAAGGTATAAGTGTTCTCCCTTAGTATGCACCGTTGCGAAAGTTCTTCGTGCTGAGACACCACGTGATGATCGGGTGTGATAGGCTCTATGTTCAAATACAACGGGTGCAAAACAGTTGCACACGCGGAATACTCGGGTTAAACTTGACGAGACTAGCATATGCAGATATGGCCTCGGAACACTGAGACCGAAAGGTCGAGCGCGAATCATATAGTAGATATGATCAACATAGTGATGTTCACCATTGAAACTACTCCATCTCACGTGATGATCGGACATGGTTTAGTTGATTTGGATCACCTGATCACTTAGAGGATTAGACGGATGTCTATCTAAGTGGGAGTTCTTAAGTAATATGATTAATTGAACTTAAATTTATCATTAACTTAGCACCTGATAGTTTTTTTCTTGTCTACGTTGGTTGTAGATAGATGGCTCATGTTGTTGTTCCGTTGAATTTTAATGCGTTCCTTGAGAAAGCAAAGTTGAAAGATGAAGGTAGCAATTACACGGACAGGGTCCGTAACTTGAGGATTATCCTCATTGCTGCACAGAAGAATTATGTCCTAGAAGCACCGCTGGGTGCCAGGCCTGCTGCAGATGCTGCTGACAACGTTAAGAACGTTTGGCAGAGTAAAGCTGATGACTACTCGGTAGTTCAGTGTGCCATGCTTTCCGGCTTAGAACCGGGACTTCAACGACATTTTGAACGTCATGGAGCATATGAGAAATTCCAGGAGTTGAAGTTAATATTTCAAGCAAATGCCTGGATTGAGAGATATGAAGTCTCCAATAAGTTCTATAGCTGCAAGATGGAGGAGAATAGTTCTGTCAGTAAACATATACTCAAAATGTCTGGGTATCATAATCACTTGACTCAACTGGGAGTTAATCTTCCTGTTGATAGTGTCATTGACAGAGTTCTTCAATCACTGCCACCAAGCTACAAAAGCTTCGTGATGAACTATAATATGCAAGGGATGGATAAGATAATTCCCAAGCTCTTCGCAATGCTAAAGGCTGCGGAGGTAGAAATCGAAAAGGAGCATCAAGTGTTGATGGTCAACAAGACCACTAGTTTCAAGAAAAAGGGTGAAGGGAAGAAGAAGGGGAACTTAAAGAAGAACGGTAAACAAGTTGCTGCTCAAGAGAAGAAACCCAAGTCTGGTCCTAAGCCTGAAACTGAGTGCTTCTACTACAAACAGACTGGTCACTGGAAGCGGAACTGCCCTAAGTATTTGGCGGATAAGAAGGATGGCAAGGTGAACAAAGGTATATGTGATAAACATGTTATTGATGTGTACCTTACTAATGCTCACAGTAGCACCTGGGTATTTGATACTGGTTCTGTTGCTAATATTTGCAACTCGAAACAGGGACTACGGATTAAGCGAAGATTGGCTATTGACGAGGTGACGATGCGCGTGGGAAATGGTTCCAAAGTCTTTGTGATCGCAGTCGGCACGCTACCTCTACATCTACCTTCGGGATTAGTTTTAGACCTGAATAATTGTTATTTGGTGCCAGCATTGAGCGTGAACATTATATCTGGATCTAGTTTGATGCGAGACGGTTATTCATTTAAATCAGAGAATAATGGTTGTTCTATTTATATGAGTAATATCTTTTATGGTCATGCACCCTTGAAGAGTGGTCTATTCTTATTGAATCTCGATAGTAGTGATATACATATTCATAATATTGAAGCCAAAAGATGCAGAGTTGATAATGATAGTGCAACTTATTTGTGGCACTGCCGATTAGGTCATATTGGTGTAAAGAACATGAAGAAACTCCATACTGATGGACTTTTGGAACCACTTGATTATGAATCGCTTGGTACTTGCGAACCGTGCCTCATGGGCAAGATGACTAAAACGCCGTTCTCCGGAACTATGGAGCGAGCAACAGATTTGTTGGAAATCATACATACAGATGTATGTGGTCCGACTATATTTGGACACCAGAATGGTTTCGGGGGTAATAGGATATATACCAGAGTACCAGGGGGTTACCGGAACCCCCCCCTGGGGGGGGGGGGCTTATTGGGCCTCATGGGCCCAAGTGGTGGAAGAGGAGAGGCGGCAGGAGGTGGCGCGCGGCCCCCCTTGCCCCAATCCAAATTGGGGCAGGGAAGGGGCGGTGGCCCCCCTTCTCCTTCTTTCTCTCCACCTCCTCCTTCCCCCTTCTCCTAGTTGGAATCGGAAAGGGGGGCACAACCTACTTGGAGTAGGATTGCCCCCCCTTGGTCGGCCCCTCCTCCCCCCCCCCTTTATATACGAAGGAGGGGGCACCCCATAGACACAACAATTGATCTCTTGGATCTTTTAGCCGTGTGCGGTGCCCCCGCCACCATAATCCACCTCGGTCATATCGTAGCGGTGCTTAGGCGAAGCCCTACGTCGGTAGAACATCATCATCGTCACCACGCCGTCGTGCTGACGGAACTCTCCCTCAAAGCTCGGCTAGATCGGAGTTCGAGGGACGTCATCGAGTTGAACGTGTGCAGAACTCAGAGGTGCCGTGCATTCGGTGCTTGATCGGTCAGATCGTGAAGACGTATGACTACATCGACCGCGTTGTGCTAACGCTTTGGCTTTCGGTCTACGAGGGTACGTGGACACACTCTCCCCTCTTGTTGCTATGCATCACCATGATCTTGCGTGTGCGTAGGATTTTTTTGAAATTACTACGTTCCCCAACATGCAGTCCCGCTGACTAAGCCTCTTCCACGAGCAAAACATGATCAACACCAAGACTCCAGGGGTGTTAGAATCATTAGTGTGTAATCTAGATTATTGACTCTAGTGCAAGTGGGAGACTGAAGGAAATATGCCCTAGAGGCAATAATAAAGTTACTATTTATTTCCTGATATCATGATAAATGTTTATTATTCATGCTCGAATTGTATTAACAGGAAACATAATACATGTGTGAATACATGGACAAACAGATTGTCACTAGTATGCCTATACTTGACTAGCTCGTTAACTCAATGATGGTTATGTTTCCTAACCATAGACTTGAGTTGTCATTTGATTAATGGGATCACATCATTAGAGAATGATGTGATTGACTTGACCCATTTTGGTGAGCTTAGCGCTTGATCATTTTAGTTTACTGCTATTGCTTTCTTCATGACTTATACATGTTCCTATGACTATGAGATTATGCAACTCCCGATTACCGGAGTAACACTTGGTGTGCTACCAAACATTACAACATAACTGGGTGATTATAAAGGTGCTCTACAGGTGTCTCTGATGGTACTTGTTGAGTTGGCATAGATCAAGAATAGGATTTGTCACTTTGATAATCAGAGAGGTATCTCTGGGCCCTCTCGGTAATGCACATCACTATAAGCCTTCCAAGCAATGCAACTAATGAGCTAGTTGCGGGATGATGCATTACCGAACGAGTAAAGAAACTTTCCGGTAACGAGATTGAGCTAGGTATTGAGATACCGACGATCGAATCTCGGGCAAGTAACATACCGATGACAAAGGGAACAACATATGTTGTTATGCGGTTTGACCGATAAAGATCTTCGTAGAATATGTAGGAACCAATATGAGCATACAGGTTCCGCTATTGGTTATTGACCGGAGACGTGTCTCGGTCATGTCTACATAGTTCTCGAACCCGTAGGGTCCGCACGCTTAAAGTTCTGTGACGATCGGTATTATGAGTCTATATGTTTTGATGTACCGAAGGTAGTTCGAAGTCCCGGGTATGATCACGGACATGACGAGGAGTCTCGAAATGGTCGAGACATAAATATTGATATATTGGAAGCCTACATTTGGACATCGGAAGAGTTCCGGGTGAAATCGGGATTTTACCGGAGTGCCGGAGGGGTTACCGGAACCCCCCAGGGATTAATGGGCCTTGTTGGGCCCTAGTGGAGAGAGAGAGGGGCCGGCCAGAGAAGGCCGCGCGACCCCTCCCCTTTGGTCCGAATTGTACTTGGAAGGGGGCGGCGCCCCCTTTCCTTCTTCTTCTCCCCCTTCCTTTCCTCCTCCTAGTAGGAGTAGGAAAGAGGGGAGTCCTACTCCTACTAGGAGTCCTACTCCTACTAGGAGGAGTCCTACTCCTGGCGCGCCCTACAGGGCCGACCGTCCTCCCCCCTTACTCCTTTATATACGGGGGCCGGGGGCACCCTAGAACAGACAAGTTGATCATTGATCTCTCCCAGCCGTGTGCGGTGCCCCCCTCCACCATAATCCACCTCGGTCATACTGTAGCGGTGCTTAGGCGAAGCCCTGCGACGGTAGCTTCATCGACATCGTCACCATGCCGTCATGCTGATGAAATTCTCTTTTGAGCTCTATTGGATCATGAGTTCGCAGGACGTCACCGAGCTGAACGTGTGCTGAACGCGGAGGTGCCGTACGTTTGGTACTGAGGATCGGTCGATCGTGAAGACGTACGACTACATCAACCGCGTTGTCATAACGCTTCCGCTTAACGGTCTGTGAGGGTACGTGGACGACACTCCCCCCTCTCGTTGCTATGCATCACCATGATCTTGCGTATGCGTAGGAAAAGTTTTCAAATTACTGCGTTCCCCAACATCCATCCCGCGTGCCCAGGCTCCTCGTTTCCTGCCACCCTCATCGGCCTCCAAGGTGACGAACTCTTTGAAGCACTGGTGGCCCTGGAGGTGGACGTTGTCGATGGATGCATCTCTTCTTCTTGCCTCCTGTAACCAGCACTGCATCACCTCGTGGCCTTATTGTTTTCTTAGTATAGTACTCCCTCCATTCCCAAATATAAGTCTTTCTAGAGATTCCAGAAAGTGACTACATATGGAGCAAAATGAGTGAATCTACACTCTAAAATATGTCTACATACATCCGTATGTTGTATTCCATTTGAAATATCTAAAAAGACTTATATTTAGGAATAGAGGGAGTATATGTCATTTTTATTCTAGTCGTAACGTTTTCACTATGAGGTGGGGCCGCAGTTGAGCAAACCGACCATCGGCAATTCCCCACCTAGCCACCGCGTGTCGGCTGAGTTTAGAATTAGAAGAGAGAAACGAGGGAGAAGAGCTTGCTTTACTAGGGTTGCTCTCTTCATTCTCTCATCCTCTCCAGATCTAAACAAGACAGCGGTAGTGACATTTTCTCTCTGCTCACCGCGGGTCACAGATTCGGCCGGATCCATTCGGCCGGTGTGTGTAGAGGACTAAGGTGCATCGTTCACGCGGTCATCGCCAACGAGGGAGGAAACCCACAGCTGCCGGCGGGGCCCGATCCTCTGCCTGTGTCATTCTCTCCGACACAGCGCCAGCTCAGGAGGTCCCCCGACCCTTCTTCCTCCCTGTCATATTGTGCACAAATCTGACCTGCCACCGGCGACATCCTGACGACCCTCAGGTACAAGTTCTTCGAAAGCGGCCTTGCTCTATTGCCCCATCTCCCCACGTGTCTGCATGTGCATCTTTTTCTACTTCCATCAGCTCTTCCAAATCCACCTAAATTTTTAGTATTATTAGAGGTAAAGCTACTTCATGCATTCAAATCTAGGACTTGATTCAAAGAGGAAATAATAGGGGAAGTAGTAGAGACCGGATACCCAACCGGTCTCTTGGTTGAAAAGGGAAATAATGGGAAAACACAGTACGAACTGGATAAGGAACATATCTATTATTGGTTGAAAAAAGGATAGAAAGTGGCGGCTGGTGGACAAGTCAACGGAGTATGTCCAGATTAGATTTGCTGCCCTCACATAGTAAAAGGTCTCCAGGATTAGATTTGCTACCCTCACATAGTAAAAGGTCTCCAGGATTAGATTTGCTGCCTTCACATAGTAAAAGGTTTCCAGGATTAGATTTGCTGCCCTCACATAGTAAAAGGTCTCTAGGATTAGATTTGCTGCCCTCACAGGGCATGAACAAACTCGGCATCACCACTTTATGCCTCCTTATAGGTACATTATGCTGATGCATACACTATCGCATGTCCTTATACCAACTTTTTGCTATTGTTAATGTAAGGGTGCGTGTAAAATGAAGCGATCACACTGTTACCTTAAGGACATGTCTAACCAGTGTTTAATCTAATGCCTCCAGTGATATGATGCATTGAAACTGTGTTACAAATGGTACTCCTACTGTTTTCCCTAGTATGATAACAAAGTTGCTTCTTTACGCTGCTGAGTGACCTGGTGTCCCCACGGTCCCATGCCCTTAAACCAACTCTTTAGCTGCTGTTGATTTACTGTATCTGGTAAACAAGCAATGCCACCATTAAAGTAATCCCATATTTTACGAATGTCATTGTTGATCGTAATGCTTCTGGTAACATGAAGGATTGCTGACGTTTTAAATTTTCTACCGTCATTGCGTGATTGCCATGAACATAATTAAGATGCTTCTTTTCATTTCTTGTATGTTTCGTATATTCTTATTGACCAGCAACTGTTTACTTTCTATCTTTTTGAGCAAATAGGGATATTCATTTCACCTTGTTACTATTGTGACCTTTTGGTGAACTACACAAAACACTTTTTGGAATGAGTGTCTTGTGCAGTTCAACTAAAATGTCACGTGGGCAACATCTCTCAATTTTGGTGGAACTGCGCAAAATGGTGATTGGAGTTTCCAAAATCTCCATCAAGTTCTGCTGGTAATCTCGTGCAACATTTTGTTAGACTTTGCAAGATGAGCCATCACTGTCACCACGGTGGCACTTTATTTTAGTGGAACTGCACAAAAGGATAAGCAAATTATAGTTGCACCTTACATGAGCAGGACAACCAACATTGATGTTGCTGAATTTTAGTGCAACTACTAAAGAAGAACCTGCCAGCTCACAAGAGCAAGTGCTTCTTGCTAGCTGAATGATGCAATCTTTGCTTCATTTTAGGTGGACTACAGAAAAAGGCGTGTGAATTGAATCATGGATCTCCAGGATGGCCTCATCCGAGTGGAGTTACAGGTTCACCACATCGAGTCATGGCGGCATAGGGCCCCTCACACCGGTCAGTACTGTCCTTTATCAACATGATTGTGCTTTGTCATACTGTGCTAACGTTCTATTTAAAAAAAGCTATTCTATCGCAATATTTTCTCATTTTGGAAATAAAGTTTGCTTCAACTAGTTCCACTATTATAGTAATCATGCTCTTTCTTATCTGTTCAAACAGGAATACTCAATTACAGATGTTGTGATGGTCAAGAGCATTCACCAAGTTCTTGGGTTGTATGACACGACTAGCCAAGATGGATTTAATCCCGATATTCAGTTTATCAAAAGGCTCTAATGGGTTGGTTCTGAATCTTGCAAGCTAGGAATCAATGAGATGTGTAGGCAACTTTGTTGTACTTATTGTCTGAATCTTATTTGTTTGTTCTGAATCTTGCAAACTGGGAATCAATGAGATGTGTAGGCATCTTTGATGTACTTATTATTTGAATCTTATTTGTTGGTTCTGAATCTTGCAAGCTAGGAAACATGGCATGATGATGCAGAGGACAGCAACCATCACAAATAGTTCAAACTTGGTAGTATTATCTGTGTGAAAGTGCGACAAATGTGCTGATCATGTGCGTCCTGAGAATAATAATTCTAATTGTTGTGCATGTTGATCATGTGGCACTAATAGAATGAGCCAATGCATTGCTTGTTTTAAGAATAAATTTCTATTAAAGCTAATTAAATTTAAGTAAAGTGACCACTAACACTTGTTATTACAGTACCAATACAGACCCGCTCGTGAACCGATGTGTGGCCGGAATAGGTTTCTTAATGGAGGTGTTTGAATGCGCCGAGGGTGCACGTTCTGCCGGGCATGCAACGGGCGAGAGAGGGGTAGTAACTTTTGTTGGGTAATGCAGTATTTCAAAAAAAATCTACGATCACGCAAGATCTATCTGGGAGATGCATAGCAATGAGCGGGGAGTGTGTGTCCACGCACCCTCGTAGACCGAAAGCGGAAGCATTTAGTAACGCGGTTGATGTAGTCGAACATCTTCGCGATCTAACCGATCCAAGCACCAAACGTACGGCACCTCCGCGTTCAACACACGTTCAGCTCGATGAATTCCCTCAATCTCTTGATCCGGTTGATAACAAGGGAGAGTTCCGTCAGCACGACGGCGTGGCGATGGTGATGATGAAGTTACCGGCGCAGGGCTTCACCTAAGCACTACGACGATATGACCGAGGTGTGTAATTGTGGAGGGGGCACCGCACATGGCTAAGAGAAGGCTTGGTGTGTCTTTGGGGTGCCCCCTTCCCGCGTATATAAAGGAGGGAGGAGAGGTGGTCAGCCCAAGGGGGGGCGCGTGATGGGGGGAGTCCTACTTGGACTCCCGGTCCAAGTAGGATTCCCCCCTTTCCTATTCCCACTAGGAGAAGGAGGGAAGGAGGAAGACGAGAGAAGGAAAGGCCCCCCCAACCCTAGTCCAATTTGGTTTGGGCTTGGAGGGGCGCGCGCCACCACCTGGACGCCGCCTCCTCTCTCCACTAGGGCCTATGAAGGCCCATTAACTCCCCGGGGGGTTCCAGTAACCCCCGGTACTCCGGAAAATGCCCGAACCTTTCTGAAACCATTCCGGTGTCCAAACATAACCTTCCAATATATCAATCTTTATGTATTGACTATTTCGAGACTCCTCGTCATGTCAGTGATCTCGTCCGGGACTCCGAACAAACTTCGGTTCATCAAATCACATAACTCATAATACAAATCATTATTGAACATTAAGCGTGCGGACCCTACGGGTTCGAGAACTATGTAGACATGACCGAGACACATCTCCGGTCAATAACCAAAAGCGGAACCTGGATGCTCATATTGGCTCCTACATATTCTACTAAGATCTTTATCGGTCAAACCGCGTAACGACATACGTTGTTCCCTTTGTCATCGGTTTGTTACTTGTCCGAGATTCGATCGTCTGTATCATCATACCTAGGTCAATCTCGTTACCGACAAGTCTCTTTACTCGTTCCATAATACATCATCCTGTGGCTAACTCATTAGACACATTGCTTGCAAGGCTCATGGTGACGTGCATTACCAAGAGGGCCCAGAGATACCTCTCCGATACACGGAGTGACAAATCCTAATCTCGATCTACGCCAACTCAACAAACACCATAGGAGACACCTGTAGAGCATCTTTATAATCACTCAGTTACGTTGTGACATTTGATAGCACACAAGGTGTTCCTTCGGTATTCGGGAGTTGCATAATCTCATAGTCAGAGGAACATGTATAAGTCATGAAGAAAGCAATAGCAATAAAACTAAACGTTCATTATGCTAAGCTAACGGATGGGTCTTGTCCATCACATCATTCTCTGATGATGTGATCCCGTTTATCAAATGACAACACATGTCTATGGTTAGGAAACTTAACCATCTTTGATTAACCAGCTAGTCTAGTAGAGGATTGATACGTCTCCATCGTATCTATAATTTTTGATTGTTCCATGCCAATATTATTCAACTTTCATATACTTTTGGCAACTTTTTATACTATTTTTGGGACTAACATATTGATCCAGTGCCCAGTGCCAGTTCCTGTTTGTTGCATGTTTTTTGTTTCACAGAATATCCATATCAAACAGAGTCCAAGCGGAATAAAAACTGACAGAGATTTTTTTGGAATATATATGATTTTTGGAAATAAAAATCCACGCGAGACGATGCTCGAGGGGCCCACGAGGTAGGGGGGCGCGCCCCAGGGAGGCAGGCGTGCCCCTGACACTCATCGCCACCCCGTAAGGCGGTTGGTTCCCTTCTTTCGCCGCAAGAAAGCTAATTTCTGGATAGATATCGTGTCAAAATTTCAGCCCAATCAGAGTTACGGATCTCCGGGAATATAAGAAATGGTGAAAGGGAAGAATCTGAGAACACAGAAACAGGAAGAAACAGAGAGAGACAGAGAGACAAATCCAATCTCGGAGGGGCTCTCGCCCCTCCCATGCCATGGAGGCCAAGGACCAGAGGGGAAACCCTTCTCCCATCTAGGGAGGAGGTCAAGGAAGAAGAAGACGAAGGGGCCCCCTCTCCCCTTCTCTTTCGGTGGTGCTGAAACGCTGCCGTGGCCATCATCATCATCACCGCGATCAACACCAACACCTCCGCCATCTTCACCAACATCTCCATCACCTTCCCCCCTCTATCTACAGCGGTCCACTCTCCCGCAACCCACTGTACCCTCTACTTGAACATGGTTCTTTATGCTTCATATTATTATCCAATGATGTGTTGCCATCCTATGATGACTGACTAGATTTTTGTTGTCCTATCGGTGGTTGATGAATTGCTATGATTGATTTAATTTTCTTGTGGTTATGTTGCTGTACTTTGGTGCCCATCATATGATTGCGTGCGTGGATCACACCCTAGGGTTAGTTGTATGTTGATAGGACTATGTATTGGAGGGCAAGAGTGACAGAAGCTTTAACCTAGCATAGAAATTGATGCATACGGGATTGAAGGGGGACCAATATATCTTAATGCTATGGTTGGGTTTTACCTTAATGAACGTTAGTAGTTGAGGATGCTTGCTAATAATTCCAATCATAAGTGCATAGAATTCCAAGTCAGGGATGACATGCTAGCAGTGGCCTCTCCCACATAATACTTGCTATAGGTCTAGTAAAGTAGTCAATTGCTTAGGGGCAATTTCACAACTCCTACCACCACTTTTCCACACTCGCTATATTTACTTTATTGTTTGTTTATCTAAACAGCCCCTACTTTTTATTTACGTACTCTTTATTATCTTGCAAACCTTTCCAACAACACCTACAAAGTACTTCTAGTTTCAGACTTGTTCTAGGTAAAGCGAACGTCAAGTGTGCGTAGAGTTGTATCAGTGGTCGATAAAACTGGAGGGAATATTTGTTCTACCTTTAGCTCCTCGTTGGGTTCGACACTCTTACTTATCGAAAACTGTTGCGACCCCCTATACTTGTGGGTTATCAAGACCTTTTTCTGGCGCCGTTGCCGGGGAGCAATAGCGTGGGGTGAATATTCTCGTGTGTGGTTGTTTGCTTTATCACTAAGTAATTTTTATTTTTTATTTTCTATTCTTAGTTGTTTTCTATCTTTAGTTATGGGTAGGAAACGCAAAATACCAAAAAAAATTAGTTGTACCGACTGAACCAATGGTTGAAGAACCACTCAAAATCTATCACACTGTTGAAGCTTATTACTTGGATCATCTTCGATCCCTTTGTGCTCGTGCCGAAACCCCAACTAGCTTAGTTGAGGGAAAATCTTTAGATGAGCATGCTTGTTATGTGCGACACCGTATATCTGAAAAAGGGAAACTATTATGGGGTCAAATTCAACGTTTGCAATGCTATGCTTCGAATTTATGTGAAATATATGATTTTACTTGTTGTTCTGAATACCCTAAGAAACACCTTACGTATCAATGTGAGTTTATTGATAATGGAATCTTATCTTCATATGCTAAGGGTGTTTATAATTACTATGATGTTCAACAAATTGAAGAATTTGTTGCTTTTAAAGGTGCTTTTGAAATTGATTCTTTGATTGAAAAGTACGATGCTACTCTTTACAAATCTGAAAATTTTGCTATATTTAAATATTGTTATGAGAATTATTCTTCTAATGCCTATGTTAAACTATATATTTGAGGAATACTCCGCTGTCAAAGAAGAGACTAATATTTTGCAGGAGTCTATGGAAGAAGAAGTTGATGAAACTGTGAGCTCATTGGATGAAAAAGATGAGGAGGAGAGCGAAGAACAAAAGGAGGAAGAGCGGATTGATCACCCATGCCCACCTTCTAATGAGAGTAACTCTTCAACCCATACATTGTTTAATTTCCCTTCGTGCTTACCGAAGGATTATTGCTATGATGACTGTTATGATCCCATTGATTCCCTTGAAATATCCCTTTTCGATGATGCTTGCTATGCTCGTGGCCAAGATGCCAATATGAATTATGCTTATGGAGATGAACTTGATATAGTTCCTTATGTTAAACATGAAATTGTTGCTATTGCACCCATGCATGATAGTCCTATTATCTTTTTGAATTCTCCCGACTACACTATATCGGAGAAGTTTGCACTTATTAAGGATTATATTGATGGGTTGCCTTTTACTGTTACACATGATGATTTTGATGAATATAATATGCATGTGCTTTCTGCTCCTACTTGCAATTATTATGAGAGAGGAACTATATCTCCACCTCTCTATGTTTCCAATATGATAAAATTGCAAGAAACTGTTTATACTATGCATTGGCCTTTACTTTGTGTGTATGAATTGTTCTTTTATGACATGCCGATGCATAGGAAGAGAGTTAGACTTCGTCATTACATGATATATGTTACCTTGTGCTCACTACTAAATTACAAATCATTGTTGACTCAAATTGGCTTTGATATACCTTGGGATCCGGGTGGATTCACTACTTGAGCACTATATGCCTAGCTTAATGGCTTTAAAGAAAGCACTTCTAGGGAGACAACCCGGAAGTTTTAGAGAGTCATTTATTTCTGTTGTGTGCTTTTATAAAGTTTATAAATAAAAATAATGTGCCAAGGTTTGCCTTTAGGATGTTTACATTTGCTTGATGGTTTGTACGGTGCAGGACAGAAACTTTGGCTGTAGTGCGCGATTTTACATTTTTAGCTGGAACATCAAATGGTTCTGATTCTTTTTGCACTGTCTCCCTATTCAAATTGTTTATTTTTCCTAATTTTGTTAGAATTTTTCAAGTATCAGAAGTATGGTGAATGTTCAGATTGCTACAGACTGTTCTGTTTTAGACAGTTTCTGTTTTTGATGCATAGTTTGCTTGTTTTGATGAAACTATCAATTTATATCAGTGGATTAAGCCATGAAAAAGTTCTATTACAGTAGACACAATGCAAAAAAAAATATGAATTGGTTTGCAATAGTACTTAGAGTAGTGATTTGCTTTATTATACTAACGGATCTTACCGAGTTTTCTGTTGAAGTTTTGTGTGGATGAAGTGTTCGATGATCGAGAAGGTCTCGATGTGAGAAGAAGGAAGAGAGGAAAGAGCTCAAGCTTGGGGACGCCCGAGGCACCCCAAGTAAATATTCAAGGATACTCAAGCGTCTAAGCTTGGGGATGCTGGGAAGGCATCCCCTCTTTCTTCAACAAGTATCGGTATGTTTTCGGATTCGTTTCGTTCATGCGATATGTGCAATCTTGGAGCGTCTTTTGCATTTAGTTTTCATTTTTATTTTATGCACCATGCTGGTATGAGATAATCCTTGGTTGATTTGTAGAATGTTCTTTTGCTTCACTTAGATTTGTTAGAGCACAGGCATATCTTTTGTAGAAAGAATTAAACTCCCTTGCTTCACTTATACCTATTTAGAGAGATGACAGGAATTGGTCATTCACATGGTTAGTCATAAAATCCTACATAAAACTTGTAGATCACTGAATATGATATGTTTGATTCCTTGCGATAGTTTTGTGATATAAAGATGGTGATATTAGAGTCATGCTAGTGGGTAGTTGTGGATTGTAGAAATACTTGTGTTGAGGTTTGTGATTTCCGTAGCATGCATGTATGGTGAACCGTTATGTAACGAAGTCGGAGCATGATTTATTTATTGATTGTCTTCCTTATGAGTGGCAGTCGGGGATGAGCGATGGTCTTTTCCTACCAATCTATCCCCGTAGGAGCATGCGCGTAGTACTTTGTTTCGATGACTAATAGATTTTTGCAATAAGTATGTGAGTTCTTTATGACTAATGTTGAGTCCATGGATTAAACGCACTCTCACCATTCCACCGTTGCTAGCCACTCTAGTACCGTGCAACTTTCGCCGGTACCATAAACCCACCATATACCTTCCTCAAAACAGCCACCATACCTACCTATCATGGCATTTCCATAGCCATTCCGAGATATATTGCCATGCAACTTCCATCATCACTATATTCATGACTTGAGCATTCATTTTCATATTGCTTTGCATGATCGTAAGATAGCTACTATGATGTTTTCATGGCTTGTCCGTTTTTGATGTCATTGCTACGCTAGATCATTGCACATCCCGGTACACCGCCGGAGGCATCCATATAGAGTCATACTTTGTTCTAGACATTGAGTTGTAATATTGAGTTGTAAGTAAATAAAAGTGCGATGATCATCATTATTAGAGTATTGCCCCAGTGAGGAAAGGATGATGGAGACTATGATTCCCCCATAAGTCGGGATGAAACTCCGGACTTTACAAAATAATAAAAGAGGCCAAAGAAGCCCAAATATAAAAAAAGAGGCCAAAGAAGCCCACCAAAAAAATAATAAAAAACAAAAAAAACAAAAAATGAGAGAAAAAGAGAGAAGGGGCAGTGCTACTATCCTTTTTCCACACTTGTGCTTCAAAGTAGCACCATGTTCTTCATATAGAGAGTCTCTTGAGTTATCATTATACTAGTGGGAATTTTCATTATAGAACTTGGCTTGTATATTCCGATGATGGGCTTCCTCAAATGCCCGAGGTCTTCATGAGCAAGCAAGTTGGATGCACACCCACTTAGTTTCAGTTAGAGCTTTCATACACTTATAGCTCTAGTGCATCTGTTGCATGGCAATCCCTACTCACTCACATTGATATCTATTGATGGGCATCTCCATAGCCCGTTGATACGCCTAGTTGATGTGAGACTATCTTCTCCTTTTTGTCTTCTCCACCATCATATTCTATTCCACCTATAGTGCTATGTCCATGGCTCACGCTCATGTATTGCGTGAAAGTTGAAAAGGTTTGAGAACGTCAAAAGTATGAAACAATTGCTTGGCGTGTCATCGGGGTTGTGCATGATGTGAATATTTTGTGTGGTGAAGATGGAGCATAGCCAGACTATATGATTTTGTAGGGATAACCTTCTTTGGCCATGTTATTTTGAAAAGACATGATTGCTTTATTAGTAGGCTTGAAATATTATTGTTTTTATGTCAAATGATAGACTATTGCTTTGAATCACTCGTGTCTTAATATTCATGCCACGATTAGATATGTGATCAAGATTATGCTAGGTAGCATTCCACATCAAAAATTATCTTTTTTTATCATTTACCTACTCGACGACGAGAAGGAATTAAGCTTGGGGATGCTGATATGTCTCCATCGTATCTATAATTTTTGATTGTTACATGCCAATATTATTCAACTTTCATATACTTTTGGCAACTTTTTATACTATTTTTGGGACTAACATATTGATCCAGTGCCCAGTGCCAGTTCCTGTTTGTTGCATGTTTTTTATTTCGCAGAATATCCATATCAAACGGAGTCTAAACGGAATAAAAACTGGCAGAGATTTTTTTGGAATATATATGATTTTTGGAAAGAAAAATCCACGTGAGACGATGTTTGAGGGGCCCACGAGGTAGGGGGCGCGCACCAGGGAGGCAGGTGCGCCCCTGACCCTCGTGGCCACCCCGTAGGGCGGTTGGTGCCCTTCTTTCGCTGCAAGAAAGCTAATTTCCGGATAGAGATCGTGTCAAAATTTCAGCCCAATCGGAGTTATGGATCTCCGGGAATATAAGAAACGGTGAAAGGGAAGAATCTAAGAACGCAGAAACAGGCAGAAACAGAGAGAGACAGAGAGACAGATCCAATCTCAGAGGGGCTCTCGCCCCTCCCATGCCATGGAGGCCAAGGACCAGAGGGGAAACCCTTCTCCCATCTAGGGAGGAGGTCAAGGAATAAGAAGACGAAGGGGCCCCCTCTCCCCTTCTCTTCCGATGGCGCCGGAACGCTGCCGTGGCCATCATCATCATCACCGCGATCTACACCAACACCTCCGCCATCTTCACCAACATCTCCATCACCTTCCCCCCTCTATCTACAGCGGTCCACTGTCCCGCAACCCTCTGTACCCTCTACTTGAACATGGTGCTTTATGCTTCATATTATTATCCAATGATGTGTTGCCATCCTATGATGTCTGAGTAGATTTTCGTTGTCCTATCGGTGGTTGATGAATTGCTATGATTGATTTAATTTGCTTGTGGTTATGTTGTTGTCCTTTGGTGCCCATCATATGATTGCGCGCGTGGATCACACCCTCGGGTTAGTTGTATGTTGATAGGACTATGTATTGGAGGGCAAGAGTGACAGAAGCTTCAACCTAGCATAGAAATTGATGCATAGGGGATTGAAGGGGGACCAATATATCTTAATGCTATGGTTGGGTTTTACCTTAATGAACGTTAGTAGTTGTGGATGCTTGCTAATAGTTCCAATCATAAGTGCATAGAATTCCAAGTCAGGAATGACATGCTAGCAGTGGCCTCTCCCACATAATACTTGCTATCGGTCTAGTAAAGTAGTCAATTGCTTAGGGGCAATTTCACAACTCCTACCACCACTTTTCCACACTCGCTATATTTACTTTATTGTTTCTTTATCTAAAAAGCCCCTACTTTTTATTTACGTACTCTTTATTATCTTGCAAACCATTCCAACAACACCTACAAAGTACTTCTAGTTTCATACTTGTTCTAGGTAAAGCGAACGTCAAGCATGCGTAGAGTTGTATCGGTGTTCGATAGAACTTGAGGGAATATTTGTTCTACCTTTAGCTCCTCGTTGGGTTCGACACTCTTACTTATCGAAAACTGTTGCGATCCCCTATACTTGTGGGTTATCAAGAAGGATTACTAGGGACATTGTGTTTTTGTCTATGTATCCACACATGTATCAAGTTTCCGGTTAATACAATTCTAGCATGTATAATAAACACTTATCATGATATAAGGAAATATAAAATAATAACTTTATTATTGCCTCTAGGGCATATTTCCTTTAGTCTCCCACTTGCACTAGAGTCAATAATCTAGTTCACATCGTCATGTGATTTAACACCAATAGTTCACATCTTTATGTGATTAATTCACATATCCATGTGACTAACACCCAAAGGGTTTACTAGAGTCAATAATCTAGTTCACACCGCTATGTGATTAACACCCAAAGAGTACTAAGGTGTGATCATGTTTTACTTGTGAGAGAAGTTTAGTCAACGGGTCTGCCATATTCATATTCGTGTGTATTTTGCAAATTTCTATGTCTACAATGCTCTACACAGAGCTACTCTAGCTAATTGATCCCACTTTCAATATGTATCCAGATTGAGATTTAGAGTCATTCGAATAAGTGTCAAAGCTTGCATCAACGTAACCCTTTACGATGAACTCTTTGTCACCTCCATAATCGAGAAACATATCCTTATTCCACTAAGGATAATTTTGACCGTTGTCCAGTGATCCACTCCTGGATCACTATTGTACCCTTTTCCCAAACTCATGGTGAGGTACATAATAGGTATGGTACACAACATAGCATACTTTGTAGAACCTATGACTGAGGCATAGGGATTGACTTTCAGTCTCTTTCTATTTTCTACCGTGGTCGGGTTTTGAGTCTTACTCAACTTCACACCTTGCAACACAGGCAAGAACTCCTTCTTTGTCTGTTCCATTTTGAACTACTTAAAAATATTGTCAAGGTAGTACTCATTGAAAAAACTTATCAAGCGTCTTGATCTATCTTTATAGATCTTGATGCTCAGTGTGTAAGCAGCTTCACCGAAGTCTTTCTTTGAAAAAATCCTTTCAAACACTCCTTTATGCTTTCCAGAAATTCTATATCATTTCCGATCAACAATATGTCACTCACATATATTTATCAGAAAGGCTGTAGTGCTCCCACTCACTTTCTTGTAAATACAGGCTTCACTGTCTGTATAAAACTATATGCTTTGATCACATTATCAAAGTGTATATTCCAACTCCGAGAGGCTTGCACCAGTCCATAAATGGATCGTTGGTGCTTGCACACTTTGTTAGCACCTTTAGGATTGACAAAACCTTCTGGTTGCATCATATACAACTCTTCTTCAAGATATCCATTAAGGAATGCAGTTTTGACATCCTTTTGCCAAATTTCATAATCATGAAATGCAGCAATTGCTAATATGATTCAGACAGTCTTAAGCATCGCTACGGGTGAGAAGGTCTCATCATAGTCAACTCCTTGAACTTGTCGAAAACCTTTCACAACAAGTCGAGCTTTGTAGACAGTAATATTACCGTCCGTGTCAGTCTTCTTCTTGAAGATCCATTTATTCTCTATGGCTTGCCGATCATCGGGCAAGTCAACCAAAGTCCACACTTTGTTCCCATACATGGATCCTGTCGGTGTCAAAACTGGCGGATCTCGGGTAGGGGCTCCCGAACTATGCGTCTAGGCCGGATGGTAATAGGAGGCAAGGAACACGATGTTTTACCCAGGTTCGGGCCCTCTTGATGGAGGTAAAACCCTACATCCTGCTTGATTAATATTGATGATATGGGTAGTACAAGAGTAGATCTACCACGAGATCAAGGAGGCTAAACCCTAGAAGCTAGCCTATGGTATGATTGTTGTATGATGAAGTTGTCCTACGGACTAAAACCCTCCGGTTTATATAGACACTAGAGAGGGTTAGGGTTACGCAAAGTCGGTTACAATGGTAGGAGATCTTGAATATCCGCATCGCCAAGCTTGCCTTCCACGCCAAGGAAAGTCCCATCCGGACATGGGACGAAGTCTTCAATCTTGTATCTTCATAGTCCTGGAGTCCGGCTGAAGGTATAGTCCGGCTACCCGAACACCCCCTAATCTAGGACTCCCTCAGATCCCATCTCAGATTTCATGGACTCAAGCCATTTCGCGGAAT
Source organism: Triticum urartu (assembly GCF_003073215.2). Taxonomy (NCBI): domain Eukaryota; kingdom Viridiplantae; phylum Streptophyta; class Magnoliopsida; order Poales; family Poaceae; genus Triticum; species Triticum urartu. Next base: position 24,522,594 of record NC_053026.1, read on the forward strand.
CTGGGCTCATCATCGCTTCCTCATAGTTCGTATGTTTTTCATGGTCAAGTAACATGACCTCCAGAACAGGATTACCATACCACTCTGGTGCGGATCGTACTCTGCTTGACCTACGAGGTTCGGTAGTAACTTGATCAGAAGTTTCATGATCATCATCATTAGCTTCCTCACTAATTGGTGTAGGAATCACTGGAACTAATTTCTGTGATGAACTACTTTCCAATTCGGGAGAAGGTACAATTACCTCATCAAGATCTACTTTCCTCCCACTCACTTCTTTCAAGAGAAACTCCTTCTCTAGAAAGGATCCATTCTTAACAACGAATATCTTGCCTTCGGATCTATGATAGAAGGTGTACCGAACAGTCTCCTTTGGGTATCCTATGAAGACTCATTTCTACGATTTGGGTTCGAGCTTATCAGGTTGAAGCTTTTTCACATAAGCATCGCAGCCCCAAACTTTAAGAAATGACAACTTGGGTTTCTTGCCAAACCATAATTCATATGGTGTCGTCTCAATGGATTTAGATGGTGCCCTATTTAACGTGAATGCAGCTGTCTCTAATGCATAACCCTAAAACGATAGTGGTACATCGGTAAGAGACCTCATAGATCGCACCATATCTAATAAAGTACGGTTACGACGTTCGGACACACCATTACTCTGTGGTGTTCCAAGTGGCATGAGTTGTGAAACTATTCCACATTATTTTTAAATGAAGGCCAAAATCGTAACTCAAATATTTGCCTCTGTGATCAGATCGTAGAAACTTTATTTTCTTGTTACGATGATTCTCAATTCACTCTAAATTTCTTTGAACTTTTCGAATGTTTCAGACTTGTGTTTCATTAAGTAGATATACCCATGTATGCTTAAATCATCTGTGAAGGTCAGAAAATAACGATACCGTCCGTGAGCCTCAACACTCATCGGACCACATACATCAGTATGTATTATTTCTAATAAGTTAGTGGCTTGCTCCATTGTTCTGGAGAACGGAGTTTTAGTCATCTTTCCCATGAGGCATGGTTCGCAAGCATCAAGTGATTCCAAAAGCCCATCAGCATGGAGTTTCTTTATGCGCTTTACACCAATATGACCTAAACGGTAGTGCCACTAGTATGTTGCACTATCATTATCAACTTTGAATCTTTTGGCATCAATATTATGAATATGTGTATCACTACGATCGAGATTCAATAAACCATTCACCTTGGGTGTATGACCACAGAAGGTTTTATTCATGTAAACAGAACAACAATTATTCTTTGAGTTAAATGAATAATCGTATTGCAATAATCATGATCCAATCATATTATGCTCAATGCAAAACACCAAATAAAATTTATTTTAGGTTCAACACTAATCCCGAAGGTAAAGGGAGTGTGCGATGGTGATCTTATCAACCTTGGAATCACTTCCGACACACATCATCACCTTGTCCTCAACTAGTCTCTGTTCATTTTGTAACTCCTGTTTTGAGTTACTAATCTTAGCGACTGAACCGGTATGAAATACCCTGGGTGAGGGAGTCCTGGATTAGGGGGTCTCTGGACAGCCGGACTATATCCTTTGGCCGGACTGTTGGACTATGAAGATACAAGATTGAAGACTTCGTCCCGTGTCCGGGTGGGACTCTCCTTGGCGTGGCAGGCAAGCTAGGCAATACAGATATGTATATCTCCTCCTTTGTAACCGACCTTATGTAACCCTAGCCCCCTTCGGTGTCTATATAAACCGGAGGGTTTTAGTACATAGGACAACATACAATCATACCATAGGCTAGCTTCTAGGGTTTGGCCTCTTTGATCTCGTGGTAGATCTACTCTTGTACTACTCATACTATCAAGAATAATCAAGTAGGACGTAGGGTTTAACCTCCATCAAGAGGGCCCGAACCTGGGTAAAACATCGTGTCCCCTGCCTCCTATTACCATCTGCCCTAGACGCACAGTTCGGGACCCCCTACCCGAGATCCGCCGGTTTTGACACCGACATTGGTGCTTTCATTGAGAGTTCCACTGTGACGTCGCCATAAGGAAGGATGCCTCGTCTCGTTGTTAAAAACAACATTACCGCCGGGGGAGCCCTGGCTGTCAACCAAACTCTCTGGCTTGGCAGTTTCATCATGACCGCCCGTTCGGCCGCTGCACCGATGATGACTTCTCGGGTCATCAAAAATAGCCTCCACGTCAGCTCGGAATTTGCCGAGCAGATGGATCCAATGGAGCTCTCTTCCCTAAACGAGCTCTTGGATCGTATCGCCGCTTTGGGAGTTGCTACACATTATGATCGGGTTGGGCTTAAACCCGATCAAAGGGAGATTAACTATCCACCGGTCACACATCATATTGCGGTGGTGGAGGAACAATGCGGCGATTCTTCCTCTATCTTAAGGACTAATTATGTCCGGATTCCTGAGCTCTCCGAGCCGGATACCCGTTTACGAGAGGACATCACCCAAGCCCTGAACCTAGAGTGAGGCAGCAGGCCAGACTCATCGGGCAACATCCCGGATGAACTTCCAAGATTGGAAACACCTCGTCCCCTGGGTCTCAGATCGGGTAAGGGTTCGGACTCAAATCCACCCACCCACCCAGACATAAACGATCTTTCCCACATCAGGCAAGAGCCCCATGAAACAGTACATCATTATTGGGCCAGATTCCTCCTTGTGATGAACAAGGTTAAGGACTGTCGCGAGGAAGACGCAGTCTCATTTTTCTGCAATAATTGCATGGACAAGGGAATCCTTAACGCCTTAAGTCGCCGTGACATGTCACGCTTCGCTGACTTGGCATCCATAGTACGAAAGTACTGTGCGATGGAAAGCGCCTGGAAAACCGAAACGAAATTTTGGGATAATCCGGCTCGGAATATACACCCAGCCCGAAGTAAAAGGGTGCACTATCATAAGACACCCGAGTTAGTTACAAAGAAACAAAAACCCTCTACAGGGCATAGAACCGTATTGGAGGGATGGCTTAACGGACCCTGCAAAATTCATAATACGGCAGATACCATACCAATACACAGCCTTAGAGCATGTTGGATACTCCGGCAGGTGGCAAAAAGTGGTGAGAATCTTCTCATCCCAAATGCCACAGAGCACCATCCCGTGCATAACAATATGGTATTAACCGTCTTTGAAACCTTCGCATCAAATAATAGGCGCAAGCGAACACTCCGCGGCCTCACCGAAATCTGCCACGTGGCAGCAATGAATCCATGGAGTGACACGGCTATTACCTTCAATGCCAGTGACGAACCTAAATTCCGAACAGCCCGAGCACCAGCTGCACTGGTCCTCAGTCCAATTGTGGACGGCTTTTGACTCACCAAAGTACTCATGGACGGCGGCAGTGGATTGAACCTGATATATGAGGAAACTCTTCAAAAAAAATGGAAATAGACTGGAACCGCATTGAGCAAAGCAGCACAACCTTCAGAGGAATCATCCCCAGTCGGGAAGCACGTTGTGCTGGGAAAATCACACTAGATGTGGTATTCGGCACGCCGGAGAACTATAGGTCTGAAGAAATTACATTCCAAGTGGCCCCGTTCAGTAGTGGATACCACGCCCTTTTAGGATGGGAGGCGTTCACGATCTTCCAAGCCGTACCCCATTATGGGTACATGAAGCTCAAAATTCCCGGGCCCAATGGAATCATCACTCTCACTAGTGATCCGGACACAGCACTCCGTGCCGAAAACAAAACAGCCGCATTGGCCCTCGAGGCATTATCCGAAGCCCTTTCGGCCGAGGAATTAACTGCGCTACGCTCCACAGTGGACAGGGTCGACGTGATACTTGACAAGAGATCCAAGGCCACCTCTTTTAAACCAGCTGATGAAATAGTCAAATTCCAAGTCCACCCAACGGACTCTACAAAAACAGCCTCCATCGGGGCACAGTTAAACCCCGTCGTGGACGCCGCACTACGAAAGTTCCTGCGCGGGAATTGGGACATATTCGCCTGGCACCCCTCAGATATGCCAGGAATCCCACGCAGGCTGGCCGAGCACAGCCTCAATATTCTAAAGGGATTCAAGCCGGTCAAGCAGGCTCTTTTGCATTTCTCTGAACCTAAGAGACAAGCTATGGGAGAGGAACTAGCCAAGTTATTGGAGGCCGGATTCATTAGAGAAATAAAACACCCGGACTGGCTAGCAAACCTAGTGATGGTACCAAAGAAGGACAAATCCTGGCGCCTATGTGTCAATTTCAAGGACCTCAACAAGGCTTGCCCAAAGGATCCCTTCCCCCTCCCCCGCATTGATCAAATTATTGATGCTACCGCAGGACACGAGTCATTGTGTTTCCTCGACGCATACTCCGGCTACCACCAAATCAAGATGGCGGAGTCCAACCAAGCCGCAACGGCATTTATCACACCATACGGCCCCTTCTGTTTCAACACAATGCCTTTTGGGCTCAAAAACGCCGGCGCAACATATCAACGCATGATTCAGACATGTCTCGAGAAACAGATCGACAAAACAGTAGAGGCATACGTAGATGATGTGGTCGTCAAAACAAAACACGTCGAATCTCTAATAGACGACTTGAGGCTCACATTCGACAACCTCCGAACATACGACATCAAGCTCAATCCGGAAAAATGCGTTTTCGGCGTACCAGCCGGAAAGCTCCTGGGCTTCATTGTCTCCAGTAGAGGAATTGAAGCTAATCCGGCCAAAATTCAAGCTCTGTCATAGTTGGCTATCCCAACGGACCTCAAACAAATCCAGAAATTAACTGGATTTGTGGTGGCTCTAAGCCGCTTTATCTCCCGCTTAGTAGAAAAGGCATTACCCCTTTATCGCCTTCTTCGGCGCACCGAACACTTCGAGTGGATGGACGCTGCCACAGCCGGATTGGAAGAAATAAAAGCCATACTGGAAACCAACCCAATCCTGGCCGCGCCAAACATCGGCGAACCAATGCTGTTGTACATTGCGGCAACTCATCAGGTTGTAAGCGTAGTGCTCGTCGTCGAACGAGAAGTGGACGGACATAAATTCCCTCTTCAAAAGTTGGTATATTATGTATCCACTGTCCTCACTCCATGCAAATCAAGATACCCACATTATCAAAAGATAGCCTATGCGGTATTCATGGCATCCCGGAAGCTGCGACACTACTTTCAAGAGTGTTCGATTACAGTAGCCTCGGAAGTGCCACTTAATGATATTATAAACAACCGCGATGCCACGGGCCGGACTGCCAAATGGGCCATTGAGCTCCTCCCGTTCGACATAACATACAAACCTCAACGAGCCATTAAATCGCAAGTATTGGCCGACTTTGTCGCCGAATGGACGGAAGCCGAACTCCCTAAAGAGTACGGCGCATACTCCAATTGGATCATGCACTTCGACGTCTCCAAAATGCTGGCTGGTCTGGGGGCTGGCGTCATCCTGACGTCCCCAACAGGAGATACAGTTCAATACATACTACAGATACTGTATACAGACTCCAACAACGCGGCCGAATACGAAGCCCTGTTACATGGTCTTCGGATGGCAGTTTCCATGGGCATTCAACGCATGGAGGTGCGTGGGGATTCGAACCTCACAATATCCCAAATAAATGGAGACTTCGATGCCAAGGATCCAAAGATGGCGGCCTATGGAAACATCGTCCTAAAGATGTCAGCTCGGTTCGAGGGGCTCGAATTTCACCATGTGGCTCAGGAAAACAATCAGGCGGCGGATATCCTCGCCCGCATCGGCACAAAACGCGATGTGGTACCCCCAACATCTTTTTGGAGAGGTTGTTTAAGCCATCTGTGGTATGGGAAGGGGACACCAGTAACAATAGTCTGGACCCGGCCAAAATGCCCGATACCGAACACTCTGACATAATCGGAGGCTCTGCCACCGAAATAACACCTTCAGCCCACGTAATAATGGTCATCATTGCCCCGTGGACAGAACCATTCCTGGCCTACCTAACTAGGCAGGAACTTCCCGAGGACCAAAATGAGGCACGCTACATAGTGCGGCAGTCTAAAGCCTAAAGGGTCCACGAGGGAGAGCTGTATAAAAAAAGCACTACCGGAGTCCTTCAAAGATGCATCTCTGAAGAGGAAGGGCGGAAGCTTCTGGCAGAAATTCATGCCGGACTCGGCGGCCACCACACCGCAGCCTGGGCCCTTGTAAGCAAGGCCTTCCATATAGGTTTTTACTAGCCGACGGCCCGGGCAGACGCACGGGACTTGGTCCAACGCTACGTCGGTTGCCAGCTTTTTGCAAACCAAAGCCACATGCCACCCACCGCCCTCCAAACAATCCCCATTACCTGGCCCTTCGTGGTCTGGGGGCTTGACATGGTTGGACCCCTTAAAGGGGGAACCCATAAGAAAAAAATACTTACTGGTCATGGTGGATAAATTCACCAAATGGATAGAAGCCAAACCTGTTAAAACAGCCGAATCCGGACCGGTGATAGACTTCTTGTCCGGGGTTGTACACCGTTATGGCGTCCCCCACAGCATCATCACTGACAACGGCACGAACTTCATGGCCGACGAGGTAAAACTCTGGTGCAGCAACATGGGCATCAAGCTCGATTATGCTTCCGTCTATCACCCACAAACCAACGGCCAAGTTGAGCGAGCAAATGGTCTTATCATGAGCGGCATCAAACCCAGATTAGTGCGGTCCTTAAAGGAGTCTAACACGCACTGGGTAGAGGAGCTCGACTCCGTACTTTGGGGGCTACAGACCACGCCAAATCGTACTACCAGATATACACCCTTCTTTATGGTGTACGGCGCAGAGGCAGTTCTGCCCAGCGACATAATTCATGACTCACCTCGAGTGCGCATGTACGAAGAAAGAGAAGCCGAGCTCGATCGGCAGGACAGTCTGGACACACTGGAGGAGGAGCGCGACATGGCAAAAGCCCGTTCCGCATTCTATCAGCAACAGGTTCACAGATACCAAAGCAGAGAAGTACGGGCCAAAACTTATAACATTGGCGAGTTAGTTCTACGCCTGCCGGAGAAGAAAAAGACCAAGCTCGAGCCCAAATGGGAAGGTCCCTTCCTTATTGACCAAGTTCTAGCCGATGGAGCGTACCGTCTGCGGGATGCATCGAATAATCGACTTGAGTCGAACCCATGGAACGCAGCCAGGCTCCGAAGATTCTACGCCTAGCGCCGGACTCTGTGTTCATCTCCTTCCTTTGTCCATTTTTTGCATATACATTATCTGTCTTTTTTCTCTTTCTTTCTTTTATTCTTTCTCAAGGCCTTCAAGGGCCAACTTGTGCCTTGCTTGCACACTATTGACATGCTAACCGCGCTCATTATACCTGGGGGCTTCTTACATAGAAGCTTAATTATTTATCTAGGCTTCATGCCACGCACATGTGTTATTCTTCCGCATGTACCTTTTCTTCACCATTATATGCATCGATATGACTTAAGTTTTGGCCAAGATGGGTTGCCTGGCTCTTGTATTTATGCCCAACGTTCCCGTTAATTCGACTAGGGCATAAGGGGATCACCTTTGCGATTGTTACTACCGGGTCAGCCGGATGTGTACCTCAGACTGGGTGAAGCCGAAAGCTAGCATTCTTAAGGGAATATTCGGTCGGTGAACAAAAGATGATTTTTATTTATTTTCCATATGTGCCCCCAGATGTTTTTACCTGCGTTTCCTCTTGCAGTTCGGACATGCACTTTAGGGCATGCGTACCCAGGGAAAGGAACCCTTAACGGAACTATTCTCCCTGGAAGATGTTTCTTACTACCCATGTAATATAACATAACTAGTTGGGTACTTGTCTGTTCAAGCACTAATGACCCCTACGCCTGGTTTCCACGCATACCCCGGTTCTTATATAACTAAGCGAGTATTCGGACACACTCCGGACTATCGGGTCCCGAGGTTGAAGCGAAAAGGTCCGCCATGACAAATGATTTACAATCCGGCTAGAAGGCATTATACATGTCACTTTAATTACATGGTCATGTAGACTGACTAAATTCCTCTTCTATACCATCCAACAGGCTGTCTAGCCTACAATCCTGTTGGGAATACTTTGCGGCTAATTCTACTTGCCCATACACTAAGCTAACGGGGATCTCTTTCCCATCGGGCCCCATAGGTCCGACCTCGGCCATGTGGTTTGGGTCAGCCTTGGTATACCGCGTCCTCACCATAGCCCAGGCTTCCCTGGCACCTTGATGGCAGGCCGATATCTTCCATAATCGGAAACGCCGCCGTACTCCCTTGAGCTTCTCTGCAAGCTCTCCAATGCCTTCTGGTAGGGAGACGGATGGCCACAAGGCCTGGGCAATACCTTGCATCACCTGCCGAACTTGTTCGTATAGTTGTGAAAGCTCGGGTAAAAGATCACCCGCAGACCCGGGCATCTCCTCCGCGGGACGACCCGTCAGCATACCTGCAGACATAACTCTGTTAGCCGGCTTCTTCGCCACCCCCTTTTAAGGGTTCGTTCAAGCACTTACTGAAAATGCCGCATCGAAGCTGCTTATTCTCCTTCTCAGAGTCCGCAAGCTGGGCTCGAACATCTTTCAGTTCCATGCTCAGCTTGGTATTGGCGTCTTGGAGATTGTTTTTCTCCCGCCTAACCTCAGTCAGCACGCGTTCCCCAGCCTTTAGCTGTCATACGACATGTTGGTCATCCGGGTTCTCTCTGGATTCATCTCCAACATCTATTGTTAAATCTGCAGCCACGCCGCATGCTATATGGTACCCATCATTCTTTGAAACAAATGTTACCAGTTGGGGACTTTTTAGGTTCCTTCAATGCAGCAACGGTGGCCCGAAGTTGGGTCTTGCATTCCTCCAGCTCCTCTGATAGTCGAGTATTCTTCTCTGTAAGAACCTGCACAATGGATGATCCTTAAATCAGTTCTGCTAATTGTTTCAAGTCTCAGGGGCTACTGATACACATAATCGTCAGATTTGCTTACCCGTACATCCCTTACGTACTGGTCCGTGGCTCTGGCTAGACCATTTTGAGCAGCACGGAGGTACGCTTCTCCAGAATTGAAGGTATCAAATGCCTCTGGCGAGAAGCAGGCGTCACGGAGTACGGCCCGGCGACGCCAATGATTCATGGCGCTCTCCACTTCTGAATTTGTAGCGGATAGTCTATCCGGATCCTCTGTAGGGGTAGTACCCAGCGTCCGCCCCATGTCGGCTTCCGCCTCTATGTCCGGCCCTGGAGCCCGACTGGTGGAAGCATGATCGGCAGCCTCACCGGACATATTCCGGTGAGCGTTTTTCTGTTAAAGAAACATGGACGTCATTACATTCTGAGAAAGACGACAACCACGGAGCGGGGTTTTTGTCATACCTCTGCGCCGGCGTCTCCGTCCTGACCGCCTTCCTTTTTGGCCTACCCGGCCTCGGTGCCTCTTGTTGGCGAGTTGTTGCGGGTTCGGCACGGCGTCCCGAATGCCTTCCCTGTAAAACACCATATGTATATGGTAGGTGAAGTATCCAAAAGGGGATCCTAGTTTCTGGAGTTGGGATTTTGGTTTTTCTTACGAGCGACGCAGGGAGCAGTCCGGGATAGTCGGCCGTAATGGCCACCATGGTGTCATCACAGCTTAATTGATAGAACTGCCGGTCTATCAGCTCCACAAATATGTCCGGATCTTCTTTGAGTCTGGGACTGAGGGCCCGGTCGGGGTCCTCTGGTTGTGGGGACGGACTATTGACCTCCCTTATGGCTTTTTGTAGTTCCTGCCATAAAATAACAAGGTGAGTACCTACGACAAAGAATGTGGGAAGAATGCGAGTAAGGAGATATAACTCACCCAGCTTGGAGGGTTGTACATGGAGAATCCATCCCGTGGCTTGATGCGGATGAACTCCTCTTCCTCTCCCTTGAACATCTCGGACAGGATTTTTTCTAAAGCAGCAACGTTGTCGGGACCCTTACGTCCGCAACAGGTGGCGTCGTCTTCCCCGTTAAAACAACATAGGGGTGCCCTCGATATTGAAGTGGTTGCACTCCCCGCATTATGCATATTGACATAACCTCGATTATTGTCAATCCTGATTGAGCCAGCACTTTAATCTGGTTCATCAGGTAAAGGATTTCTCCGTTGTCTTCCTCCTGGGGGCTCCATGGGCGCCAGCTTCGGCGTTTCTTCAGAGGAGCGTTGTTGAACTCAGGAAGACCCCGCCGAATAGGGTCCGGAAGGGCGACGTCCTCCATATAAAGCCATTCCGAAGGCCAGTCCTCGGACGTCTTCTTCGAAGTACCGGACAGGTATCCGGTTTCGGCGATACGCCATATTTCGGCTCCGCCCACTTGATAAAGTGACCCCTCCTGTGTGTGGGGGACGAGGCAAAATAACCTTTTCCACAGCTCGAAATGAGCCTCGCAGCCTAGGAATAACTCGCAGAGGGCAACATAGCCGGCGATGTGTAATATGGAAGCAGGGGTGAAATTATGCAGTTGGAGGCCGTAAAACTCCAGGAGCCCGCGGAGGAATGGATGAATTGGAAATCCGAGTCCCCTTAATAAGTAAGGAACAAGGCATACTCGCTCCCCCGTAGAGGGGCTAGGGAAGCCCTCCGCTTGCTCCCCGCCATTGTAGGTGGCAAGCCCGGCTCGGACGGGAACCATATACGCTGGAGGGAGAAATCCCTTAGTCTGTAGTTCGACTAATCGATTGTGTGGGACAGAACACCTCTGCCAATCACCGGGCTTAGGGCTACGGGGGCGGGAGGAGGAGCTGGGGTTGTCGGCCATGCTGGAGTGGATTTTTCCGAAGCGCACTCCGATGGATTCTCGCTGGGGGAGGATGATATGGATTGGGTCTAAGAATCCCCATCCCTTTAATAGAAAATTTATTTATCTGGCTAGGGGGGCGAATGTAAAAACGCCCTGGCTCCTCGTATTCATTCGACGCGTGGAAGATAGCCCTTATTGGGCACAGAAGCCAAGAGGACCAACCTTTATGGGACCGAACACTGATTAACAAACATTCGAAATCTGGAGAAGAACCCGCCTTGCAATGCCGAAGACAATACTGTGTGTCGGACTTGACGTCATTGAAGCCTGGTTTGGGGGCTACTGAGGGAGTCCTGGATTAGGGGGTCTCCGGGCAGCCGGACTATATCCTTTGGCCGGACTGTTGGACTATGAAGATACAAGATTTAAGACTTCGTCCCGTGTCCGGGAGGGACTCTCCTTGGCGTGGAAGGCAAGCTAGGCAATACGGATATGTATATCTCCTCCTTTGTAACCGACCTTGTGTAACCCTAGCCCCCTCCGGTGTCTATATAAACCGGAGGGTTTTAGTCCATAGGACAACATACAATCATACCATAGGCTAGCTTCTAGGGTTTGGCCTCTTTGATCTCGTGGTAGATCTACTCTTGTACTACTCATACTATCAAGAATAATCACTCAGGACGTAGGGTTTTACCTCCATCAAGAGGGCCCGAACCTGGGTAAAACATCGTGTCCCCTGCCTCCTGTTACCATCCGCCCTAGATGCACAGTTCAGGACCCCCTACCCGAGATCCGCCGGTTTTGACACCGACACTGGGGTTACTATGAACACTAGTAAAGTACACATCAATAACATGTATATCATATATACTTTTGTTCACTTTTCCATCTTTCTTATCCACTAAGTATTTGGGACAGTTCCGCTTCCAGTGACCATTTCCTTTGCAGTAGAAGCACTCAGTTTCAGGCTTGGGTCTAGCTTTGGGCTTCTTCATGGTAGTGGCAACTTGCTTGCCATTCTTCTTGAAGTTCCCTTTCTTTCCCTTGCCCTTTTACTTGAAACTAGTGGTATTGTCAAACATCAACACTTGATGCTTTTCTTGATTTCTACCTTCATTGATTTCAGCATCACAAAGAGCTCGGGAATCACTTCCGTCATCCCTTGCATATTATAGTTCATCACGAAGTTCCAGTAACTTGGTGATAGTGACTAGAGAACTCTGTCAATCACTATCTTATCTGGAAGATTAACTCCAACTTGATTCAAGCGATAGTAGTACTCAGATATTCTGAGCACATGCTCACTGGTTGAGCTATTCTCCTCCATCTTGTAGGAAAAATACTTGTCAGAGGTCTCATACTTCTCGACTCGGGCATGAGTCTGAAATACCAATTTCAGCTCTTGGAACATCTTATATGCTCCGTGGCATTCAAAATGTTTTTGAAGTCCCGGTTCTAAGTCGTAAAGAATGGTCCAGTAAACTATCAAGTAGTCATCATACCGAGCTTGCTAAATGTTCATAACGTCTACATCTGCTACTGCAATAGGTCCTTCACCTAGAAGTGCATCAAGGACATAATTCTTCTGTGCAGCAATGAGGATAGTCCTCAGATCACGGACCTAGTCTGCATCATTGCTACTATCATCTTTCAACTTATTTTTCTCTAAGAACATATCAAAAATAAATGGGGAGCTACATCGCAAGCTACAACATAGATATGCAAATACTATCAGGACTAAGTTCATGATAAATTAAAGTTCAATTTAATCATATTACTTAAGAACTCCCACTTAGATAGACATCCCTCTAGTCATCTAAATGATCATGTGATCCATATCAACTAAACCATGCCCGATCATCACGTGATATGGAGTAGTTTTCAATTGTGAACATCACTATGTTGATCATATCTACTATATGATTCACGTTCGACCTTTCGGTCTCAGTGTTCCGAGGCCATATCTGCATATGCTAGGCTTGTCAAGTTTAACTCGAGTATTCTGCACGTGCAAAACTGGCTTGCACCCGTTGTATGTGAACGTAGAGCTTATCACACCCGATCATCACGTGGTGTCTCGGCATGACAAACTGTATCAATGGTGCATACTCAGGGAGAACACTTATACCTTGAAATTTAGTGAGGGGTCATCTGATAATGCTACTGCCGTACTAAGCAAAATAAGATGCATAAAGGATAAACATCAGATGCAATCAATATAAGTGATATGATATGGCCATCATCATCTTGTGCCTTTGATCTCCATCTCCAAAGCACCATCATGATCACCATCGTCAACGGCTTGACACCTTGATCTCCATCGTAGCATCATTGTCGTCTCGCCAACTATTGCTTCTATGACTATCGCTACCGCTTAGTGATACAGTAAAGCAATTACATGGAGATTGCATTTCATACAATAAAGCAATAACCATAAGGCTCCTGCCAGTTCTTGGTAACTTTTACAAAACATGATCATCTCATACAACAATTTATATATTATCACGTCTTGACCATATCACATCACAACATGCCCTGCAAAAACAAGTTAGACATCCTCTACTTTGTTGTTGTAAGTTTTACGTGGCTACTACGGGCTTATAGAAAGAACCGTTCTTACCTATGCATCAAAACCACAATGATTTTTCGTCAAGTGTGTTGTTTTAACCTTCAACAAGGACCGGGCGTAGTCAAACTCGGTTCAACTAAAGTTGGCAAAACAGACACCCGCCAGCCACCTGTGTGCAAAGCACGTCGGTAGAACCAGTCTCATGAACGCGGTCATGTAATGTCGGTTCGAGCCGCTTCATCCAACAATACCACCGAATCAAAGTAAGACATTGCTGGTAAGCAGTATAACTATTATCGCCCACAACTCATTGTGTTCTACTCGTACATATAACATCTACGCATAGACCTGGCTCGGATGCCATTGTTGGGGAACACAATATTTCAAAAAAAAATCCTACGATCACGCAAGATCTATCTAGGAGATGCATAGCAACGAGCGGGGAGAGTGTGTCCACGTACCCTCGTAGACCGAAAGCGGAAGCGTTTAGTAACGTGGTTGATGTAGTCGAACGTCTTCATGATCTAACCGATGATGTCCCTCAATCTCTTGATCCAGTTGAGGACGAGGGGGAGTTCCGTCAGAACGACGGTGTGGCGATGGTGATTATGAATTTACCAGCGCAGGGCTTCGCCTAAGCACTACGACAATATGACCGAGGTGTGTAACTGTGGAGGGGGGCACCGCACATGGCTAAGAGAAGGCTTGGTGTGTCTTTGGGGTGCCCCTTCCCACGTATATAAAGGGGGGAGGAGAGGTGGCCAGCCCAAGGGGGGCACGCCATGGGGGGTCCTACTTGGACTCCCGGTCCAAGTAGGATTTGCCCCCCCTTTTCCTATTCCCCCTATGTTTTCCCTTCTATATTAGTATATATATATATATTTATATCTTATTTTATTACATATATATAATATAAACAACATAAGGTTCTATTAAACCTGTCGTTCGTCGTACCATTTTATAGACCTTCCCACTTCCTTTATTTTTTGTTTTCATTAATCCTATATCTGAATTTTCTCCCACTTTCTTTTTCAATGTAAACTGAGTTTTCTCCCAGCACTTTTCCCTAGAACCAACTCAACTGTCCCACGTCTAGCCTAAAAAATAACAATACCCCATGTCCTATTAACTCATCAAATTAAAATGATATTTTATTTCGTAAATTGAAAGTTCTTACAAAATAATGATAATAATTGTTTATATATAACTTGGCAAGTTAACTCCTAGTGATTGCGTACATAAGCTTGCAAAGGTTTTACTGACCATGTCTATGGTTTGGAAACTTAACCATCTTTGATTAACGAGAGAGTCTAGTAGAGGCTTACTAGGGACACTGTGTTTTTGTCTATGTATCCACACATGTATCTACTTTCCGGTTAATACAATTCTAGCATGGATACTAAACATTTATCATGATATAAGGAAATATAAAATAACAACTTTATTATTGCCTCTAGGGTATATTTCCTTTAGTTGTCCCCTGTACACACTCAGTTTACTATTGAATCCAGTTCCCCAAGAGCTGAAAATGAACTGTTGCGCCGCCTATCCACTTGTTCACTTGAAGAGACTCCAATGGCAATCCGAGGGGTGAGCCTACTGTATATGGACTTTAGCAACGAGTTCACCTTTGAGTTCGCCGTTAAGTCCCATGGCTGCACCAAGTTGAATGTGATGTAGACCAACGATCCGGACTCGGTGAAGCTCTGCCTCGCCAAGTTCAAGTAGTACCTACAGGACGAGAAATCACAAGGTCACAGGACTAGACCTTGTGTCCATCCATTTGTCTCTTGACAGGGACCAGTGGATCGCGGTCGCCCAGGTATGCGTGCGGGACCAGGTTCTCGTCTACCACTGTTGTAGGTGAAGGAAATATGCCCTAGAGGCAATAATAAAATTATTATTTATTTCCTTATATCATGATAAATGTTTATTATTCATGCTAGAATTGTATTAACCGGAAACATAATACATGTGTGAATACATAGACAAACAAAGTGTCACTAGTATGCCTCTACTTGACTAGCTCGTTAATCAAAATATGGTTATGTTTCCTAACCATGAACAATGAGTTGTTATTTGATTAACGGGATCACATCATTAAGTGAATGATCTGATTGACATGACCCATTCCATTAGCTTAGCACCCGATCGTTTAGTATGTTGCTATTGCTTTCTTCATGACTTATACATGTTCCTATGACTATGAGATTATGCAACTCCCGTTTGCCGGAGGAACACTTTGTGTGCTACCAAACGTCACAACGTAACTGGGTGATTATAAAGGAGCTCCACAGGTGTCTCCAAAGGTAAATGTTGGGTTGACGTATTTCGAGATTAGGATTTGTCACTCCGATTGTCGGAGAGGTATCTCTGGGCCCTCTCGGTAATGCACATCACTTAAGCCTTGCAAGCATTGCAACTAATGAGTTAGTTGCGGGATGATGTATTACAAAACGAGTAAAGAGACTTGCCGGTAACGAGATTGAACTAGGTATTGGAATACCGACGATCGAATCTCGGGCAAGTAACATACCGATGACAAAGGGAACAACGTATGTTGTTATGCGGTCTGACCGATAAAGATCTTCGTAGAATATGTAGGAGCCAATATGAGCATCCAGGTTCCGCTATTGGTTATTGACCGGAGACGTGTCTCGGTCATGTCTACATTGTTCTCGAACCCGTTGGGTCTGCACGCTTAAGGTTACGATGACAGTTTTATTATGAGTTTATGCATTTTGATGTATCAAGTTTTGTTCGGAGTCCCGGATGTGATCACGGACATGACGAGGAGTCTCGAAATGATCGAGAGATAAAGATTGATATATTGGAAGCCTATGTTTGGATATCGGAAGTGTTCCGGGTGAAATCGGGATTTTACCGAAGTGCCGGGAGGTTACCGGAACCCCCCGGGAGCTATATGAGCCATAGTGGGCCTTAGTGGAAAAGAGAAGAGGCAGCCCAACATGGGCCGCACGCCCCTCCCCTCCCTTGGTCCGAATAGGACAAGGAGAGGGGGCCGGCCCCTCTCTCTCCTTTCCCCCCTCCGCGAATTCTATTCCAACTAGGATTGGGGTGGGGGGGAATCCTACTCCCAGAGGGAGTAGGACTCTCCTGGCGCGCCTCTCCATGGCCGGCCGCACCCCCTCCCTTGGTCCTTTATATACGGAGGCAGGGGCACCCCAGAGACACACAAGTTGATCCATGTGTTCATATTCTTAGCCGTGTGCGGTGCCCCCTTCCACCATAGTCCTCGATAATATTGTAGCGGAGTTTAGGCGAAGCCCTGCTGCAGTAGTACATCAAGATCGTCACCACGCCGTCGTGCTGACGGAACTCTTCCCCGACACTTTGCTGGATCGGAGTCCGGGGATCGTCATCGAGCTGAACGTGTGCTAGAACTCGGAGGTGTCGTAGTTTTGTGCTTGATCGGTCGGACCGTGGAGACGTATGACTACATCAACCAAACGCTTCCGTTGTCGATCTACAAGGTACGTAGATCATACTCTCCCCTCTCGTTTCTATGCATCACCATGATCTTGCGTGTACGTAGGAAATTTTTTGAAATTACTACGTTACCCAGCAGTAGGGACATCAGAGGTTCTGGAGCATTCACCCGTATCATTGGCAGCGCCGACTGCACCTTCGCTACGATGGAGAGATGGAAGAACGCAATGATTCAGCCATCTGGTGCAACAAGCTTGTTGACATCCAAAAGCAATACAAGATCATCAGCAACGGGCAGGAGAAGGACTCCGTGGTTCACCTCGCCGAAACCATCATCGACCCCTGCTACGCCAACATGAAAGAAGACAACGATACCAAGGACCTGAACACGTGGGAGGTACCTTTGAATCTAGCCTACATAACCTACACGGCCAAGGACGCATACGCATGCTACGGCATGTACAGGTGGATCTTGGACATGAGGGCGTGTCTGCTTCCCGTAACCGACGAGTACACAAACAGCCGCAGCGTCATGATCAAGCGTGCCAGGAAGGTCTAGATGTTGTACTTTATATGTTTAAGAACCTTTATCATCTGAGTGTTTCATGCATTAGCCTATGTGTCGTAATTATCTATTTTGTCCGAAATATTTCTTCTAAGAACCCATTAACATGTTTGCTTTTTAGTGGCTATTTGCTTATATATGTAACTAGTCCACTCGGCTGTCATGCTTTGAATCTCCTTCCTCCCAACACATTCCCCTTCTCAGGTGGACCCAGCAGGTCTCATACACAGACATATGGGACCAACCACCTACCCATTTGTATTTCTTTATTTTGTTCCATCTTTCGTCCTCTTCCTATACAGTGGCTGGCCATCATAGCCTATGGCGTTGGCGAGGACATCCCTCTACTCCCACACATTGTCCGGTGGCGGCAGCTCCACCGGCCCACCCTGCACCCGAACAAGTCAACCCTCGTACTCCCCTCCGAATGCTTCTTCCCCCGCTCTGGTTCGTTCGGTCCGAGGTCTTGACGTCGTCCTCTGCCTTGGTGCTCTCGCCGCGGCGCCACCGTCTGTTGTTCCGAACATGGTCAGCAAAACAAGAGGAATCAGGAGACAACTATTCGTCGAGAGGCTAACAGTCCCGGGCCCACTAGGTCCATGGCCTAGGTTTTGTTGTTTAACATGGGCAGCCCATGACATGTTTCAACGTTTTTTGGATCCAGCAGGTATCAAGCAGCCTTTGGGCCTCCCAACCTAGCTTGTCTATAATATCAGCATCCCAAGTTATGTTTGTTTTTTCAAGACGACGCGCGGCTCAGTTCTATTTTTCTATAAGAATGCAAAACTGAACCTATGTTTTCCCTTCTATATTAGTATATATACATTTATATTTATATATTATTTTATAACACATATATATAATAGAAACAACATAAGGCTCTATTAAACCTGTTGTTCGTCCAACCATTTTATAGACCTTCCCACTTCCTTTATTTTTCGTTTTCATTAATCCCACTTTCTTTTTGATGTAAACTGAGTTTTCTCCCAGCACTTTTCCGTAGAACCAACTCAATTGTCCCACGTCTAGCCTAAAAAATAATAATACCCCACGTCCTATTAACTCATCAAATTAAAATGATATTTTATTTCATAAATTGAAAGTTCTTACAAAATAATGATAATAATTGTTTATATATAACTTGGAAAGTTAACTCCTAGTGATTGCGTACATAAGCTTGCAAAGGTTTACTGACCAATGCAGTAATAGACGTGCAATCATGTGCTTCCATTTTTATAACATTTCTCCGTCCATCCCAACATGATATTTTGACCCAGCCCAGCAAGTTCGCGGATTTCGAAAAAAATGCAAATGGGCTTTAAATTCCACCATAATATGTAAACGGGCTACATAGATGCTACATCATTGTTTCACCCAGCCCACCAAATGGACTAAAAAAACCAAATGTATTGGCTGACATGTGGGCCAGTAGGTCGAAGCCTAAGCACTTTCGCAAAAAATAAAAATACAAAGGTCGAAGCCTAAGCAAGGCGTTGGATTTACATCCAATGGCCGGCATTCTTCTTCAATCTCTCGTCTTCTTCCCCCAGCGCTGCCGGGACCGCCTGCTCCAGCCTCCGGCGTCCAGCAGCGCTATTTTGCGCACCTCGCGGCGAAACGCTACCCCGCCAACGGCCAGACCATCCCTCCACTCCGCACCTCCTGTTATTCTCTGCCGAGTGTAGGCCCACCCCGCACCCGAACCAGTCAAGTTTCCCACTCCTCTCTGTCTACGACTCCACTGCCGCGCCTTTCCCATTTCCGAGTCATTCCAGTCTGGGGCCTTGTAATCATCCACCGCCTCGCTACGCTCGACACGGCGTGGTCAACAAACGAGAGTCATTGGAAGAGGACTATACCTGGAGAGCCTAACGGCTGGGACCCACGAGGTCCATGGTCGCATGCAAGGAAAGTTCCTCCTTATTAAGCTATTTCCTCCCCCTGGCAGCTGGGACCCACCGGCTGTATCTTTGCACAGAAGGAAGTACCTCCTTGTTATGTGAAAAAAAACTATTCTTCCCAATGACAGCTGGGACCCGGCAGATTTGGTGGCTGACTTCTGGGCGTACTAAGCAGACATGTACGCAGGGCTTTGTCAACTTAATCAACAAATGATTCTAGCAGCTGGACCGTTGGATGTTAATGCAATAGTCGTGTTCCTTCTTCAACCTCTGTTCTTGCTCCTGTCTCCCGTGGGCGGCAGTGCTGTCGCGCACCCGAACCAGTCAAGTTTCCCACTCCTCTCCATTTGCGACTCCACGGCCGCGTCTTCCCCATCTCCGGGTCATTCCAGTCTGGGGCCTCGTCGTCGTCCACCGGCCTTGGTGCGCTCGGCACGGTGTGGTCAACGTGGTCAACAAGCGAGAGTCATCGGAAGATGACTATACGTGAGAGGCTGACAGTGGGGACGCACCACGCCCATGGACGCATGCATGCAACTGCATCCTTTTTACCCTGAAAAATAATGTTTTCTCCCCTGACTGTTGGGACCCACCAGCTACATCTGCGCACGCAAGGAAGTGCATCCATATTATGGGCAAAAAAATGATTCTCCCCCTGACTGCTGGGACCCACCAGCTACATCTTCGCATGCAAGGAAGTGTCTGACAGTCGGGACCCACCTGGTCGAAGTGTACATAGCGTTGTCATTCTGGTCGCGAACTTGTACGTACATACTGGTCGATCAGTCTGTCTGCAAGCTACAGCGATGGACCATGGCCGAGTAAGGAAGGGCACATGTTGTAGTAGAGGCGTGGACATAGCATGTACACGTACGTACAACCAAGGTGCAAAAAAGTAAATATGGTCACGTACATACATACGGGTGGGGTCTCGAACGCCTACTCGCGTAGATGTACGGACAGGGCTCGTGTACATGGCTGGGTCGAAATGGAGAAACTGCATCGTCGTGTTCATCGGGAGCCAATCGGCTTGGACATAATGGCCAATCGAAACGAGGCGTGACGTACCGCAGAACGGAGGAAACGGCCTTGTGTTCGACCGGCCACAGTCGAAACGGGATCCTATTCATCAGAAGGGGTCTAGCGTACCGCAAAACGGAGGAAACAGACTTCTCTTGGACCTCCTATGGTCAAAACGGGGTCCTGTTAATCGGGAGGGGTGTGGCGTATCGCAAAACGAAGGAAACGGACTTGTGTTGGAGCGCTACGGTCGAAATGGGGGTCCTGTTCACCGAGAGAGGTGTGGCGTACTGATGTCGCTTGAAGTTGCATCGGTATTTCCCCAAAGAGGAAGGGTTGATGCAGCACAGCGGCGGTAGGTATTTCCCTCAGATATGAAACCAAGGTTATCGAACCAGTAGGATAACCAAGCAACACAACATAAACAGCCCCTGCACACAGATAACAAATCCTCGCAACCCGACGTGTTAAAGGGGTTGTCAATCCCTTTCGGGTAACGGTGCCAGAAATTGGTGTGTGATGGTAAAAAGGTTGTAATAGCTTGGATAAATAGATCGCAAATAAAATAAAGTGCAGCAAAGTATTTTTGTATTTTTGATTAATAGATCTGAAAATAAATGCAAATAAGAGTAGATCGCAAAGGAAAATAATATGAGAAAGAGACCCGGGGGCCATAGATATCACTAGTGGCTTCTCTCGAGAAAAATAGCAAAGCGGTGGGTGAACAAATTACCGTTGGGAAATTGATAGAACTTCAAATACTTGTGATGATATCCAGGCAATGATCATTACATAGGCATCACGTCCAAGATTAGTAGACCGACTCCTGCCTGCATCTACTACTATTACTCCACACATCGACCGCTATCTAGCATGCATATAGTGTATTAAGTTCATGGAGAAATGGAGTAATGCAATAAGAACAATGACATGATGTAGACAAGATCTATCTATGTAGAGATAGACCCCATCGTTCTATCCTAAGTAGCAATGATACATACGTGTCGGTTCCCTTTCTGTCACTGGGATCAAGCACCATAAGATCGAACCCACTACAAAGCACCTCTTCCCATTGCAAGATAAATAGATCAAGTTGGCCAAACAAAACCCAAATATCAGAGAAAAAATACGAGGCTATAAGAGATCATGCATAAAAGAGATCAAAGAAACTCAAATACTTTCATGGATATAAAAACATAGATCTGATCATAAACTCAAAGTTCATCGATCCCAACAAACACACCGCAAAAAGAGTTACATCATATGGATCTCCAAGAGACATTGTATTGAGAATCAAGAGAGAGAGAGAGGAAGCCATCTAGCTACTAACTATGGACCTGAAGGTCTACAAAGAACAACTCACGCATCATCGAAGAGGCACCAATGGAGGTGGTGAACCCCACCCGAGATGGTGTCTAGATTGGATCTGGTGGTTCTGGACTCTGCGGCGGATGGATGAATATTTCATCGACTTCCCTAGGGTTTCTGGAACATTGGGGTATTTATAGAGCAAAGAGGCGGTCCAGGGGGCACCCGAGGTGGGTACAACCCACAAGGGCGCGCCTGGGCCTCCTGGCGTGCCCTGGTGGGTTGTGCCTCCCTCGGGGCACCCCCAGGCATAGCCAAGGCCCGTTGTGTTCCTTCTGGCCCATAAAAATTCTCCGTAAAGTTTCGTGGCATTTGAACTCCATTTGATATTGATTTTATGCGATGTAAAAAACAGCAACTAGCACTTGGCACTATGTCAATAGGTTAGTACAAAAAATGATATAAAATGATTATAAAACATCCAAGATTGATAATATAACAGCATGGAACAACCAAAATTATAGATACGTTGGAGACGTATCACGCACCACAAAACGGGACTCCACGGGATACTGTTCATCTCCACCGTCGACCTCCTCCAGCCTCCACGAGCTACTGTTCATCCACTGTCTACCTCCTCCAGCCTCCACCTATGACTATTCATCCATGGGCTCCTGTTCATCTAGCCTCCACCGCTCCTCCACCAGCTACTATTCAACCAGCCCTCTCCATGGAGTCCTATTCAGCCACCCCTCCACGGGCTACTATTCATCCAGCCCTCCACCGGCTACTGTTCAACCAGCCCTCCATGGGGTCCTGTTCATCCATCCCTCCATGGGGTCCTATTCATCTAGCCCTCCACAGAGTCATGTTCATGCATCCCCAACCGGCTCGATCGGGGTCCTATTCATCCAACGGCAACGGCCTCTACTACCATGGGGTCCCGTTCATCAAACCCCCCATCGGGAACTGTTCATCCCCCCCCCCCCCCAACAACGCTCATTGTTCATCAAGGGAAGAAGGCAGCAGGGTTCGATCGGCTTCAGTTAGCAGCAGTAGCGATGGAATCACTCGGTTTCAGTTAACAGCAAGGGATCGATCGGGGTTTAGTAATGTAGCTAGTGCAATCGCTCGGGTTTAGTTAGAGCCCAACACCTCGCTCGGGTTCAGTTAGAGCGCAACACCTCGCACACACGTGCGTACGTGTATGAGAGAAACGTGCAAACCTCCATGCATCGCCCGGCCCTGACCACCCACCGTAACCGGGAACTCCCCGATATTTTCCTCGCCCTCGCTTCTACCATATTTTTTTCCGTCATGCACGGCCCAAAGAATGTCATGTAGATGCGTCTCCGGCCCGCCCAGGACGAAAAGCCCATTTTCTGTCATGATTTTTTGTCATAGAAGTAGGAGCCCACCACATCTATGATGATACCGGGTTTTGTCACAATTATCGTCATAGAAGTGTCATAAGCATGACAAAAAAATTCGGCCCAAAATGTCACGGATGTGTATTTCTTTGTAGTGCATGTGCTTGTTGCCACAGTATGGGCAGATCCCAGCCGCCGGCGCCCTCCTAGTTACATCCCGATGACTCAGGTACAGCTTCCTCCGTCCTTGCTCCACTGCCCATCTTCCCATGTTGTTGCATGTGGAAAATCTTGCATATGGATCTTCTCTAGTTGTTTTCTTAAACCATATCTTGCCCAGCGTACTTTCCATCTTGCAATCTCATCCTCAAACCATTTTTGATGAACCACCATGCTGTTATCTTTCCCTTATTACATGGAATATGCTTCTTTTTTGTCGGTGTATGTGTCTTCGACTCATGTTATTGGGCAGTAATTCTTTCCTTTCTACCTCCTTCTGCGAACAGGGCTATCCATTTCACCTCGTTGCTATTGCGACCTTTTGGTGAACTGCACAAATCACTTTTTTCTTAAGAGTGTTTTGTACAGTTCCGCCAAAATGTCACACGGGCAACGTTTTTACATTTCTATGGGACTGCAGAAAGGGAGATTGGTTTTGCTATCCTCCTCATCCAACTCCGTGCCTAATCTTCTCCAACAAGTAGTTAGTCCTAAAGAGAGATCGTAGAGGTGATCGGCTTCTATTTGTGTGTGTTATGTTTAACATCTAGTTCCACTATTATTGTAATCACACTGACTGAATATCTTTGCAAACAGGGATGATTAGGTCGATTTTAGTGCAGCTGCACAAAATGATTGGATTGTGATGTCCTCCATACACCTCTTTTTTGGCTACGGAGCTGGGTGAAACTAGCTGCCAACCAATGAACATTGTGCCCAGGAAATGGATCCATGCCTACGAACAACATCGATCAACTATATATTTTTCTTTATTTGTACACCTTCTCACAACTTTGTCTTCAGTTGTGATGTGAATATTGGCGTTGATCTGCGAACCATTGAGATGCATTAGCAGCCATGGTAGTTTCATTTGTATTTGATGGAATGTTGTAACGAGACAATCTTGAGGCAAGAGGACACATGAATCCTAAGTTGAAATCTTTTTTCCCGCAGAAACCAAAGTTGAAACCTTCATAGCATCACAGTACAATTTCATTAAAATTATGCTTGAATATAAACAAATCATGAAGGGTTGATAGCAATCACTACAAAAAAAATACACTTCCGTGATGATACATGTTTGTCACAGTAGGTCGCGTTTTTTGTCATGCATGTACATCCATGACAAATTTATGACAGAATCAAGATAGTCATACCTATGCTGTCGTAGAAGTGTTCCATGACATTACCAAAGTTATCATCACCGAAGTGTCCACTTCCATGATGATAAATCGCGCGTCACATAAGTGCTTTCGTCAAGGGTGACCGACACGTGGCATCCACCATAACGGAACACCGTTAAGCTATCGGGTCGGGTTTTGGATCCGATAACCCATTAACAGCCCCGACCAATGGGGATTTTCCACGTGTAAAATCATCATTGGCTGGAGGAGACACGTGTCAGGTCCGCGTTGGCACAGGTGTCACTCATCCAATGGGCGATACGCGCCTATGATATGTTGACACGTGGACCGCCCATCAATTTTAAATGGGCCGGCCCAACTGAAGGCCCACAAGATTTTGCGGACCATAATGGGCTGGCCCAGCTAAAGGCCCATGAGATTTTGCGGACCATAGTGGGCTGGCCTAGCTAAAGGCCCACAAGATTTTGCGGGCCATAATGGGCCGGCCTAGGTAAAGGCCCACAAGATTTTTGTTTGCCATAATGGGCCGGCCCAGGTAAAGGCCCACAAGATTCTTGCGGGTCATAATGGGCCAACCCAGCTAAAGGCCCACAAGATTTCGCCGACATTAATGGGTCGGCCCAGCTGTAGGCCCACAAGATTTTGAGGACCCTAGTAGGCTGGCCCATTAACTGGCTGCCATGTTTTTGGCCAAATGTCGGCCCATATTTGATCCGGTCCATTAATGGCATGCCACGCTCCGGGCCTAATAGTGGCCCATATGAGATCCGGCCCGTTAAAACCCTACCATGTTTTGGGCCAAATTACGGCCTAGATCAGGTCCGGCCCTTTAAGAGGCTTTGGGCTCAATTATGGCCCATATCAGATTCGGCCCGTCAACTGGACACTATGCTTTTGGGCCACTTGCTAAAGGCCCACTTAGTAATTTGGCCTGATATTAGTTTTGGTCTGTTAAGGGCCCGTTTAACATTTCGGCCCTATATTAATTTCGGCCTGTTAAAAGCCCGTCATATAGTTGGGCCTAACTACGGCCCGGTTTGCATCCGGCCTGCTCGCAGCTGATATCAGATTGGGCCAAACAAGGACCGAGACAATTTTGGCATGTTAAATGCCCGTGATTTGATTCGCACAATCATGGGCCGGGGTTCATTTCGGGCTGCTGCCGGCCCGTGAGCTGTTCGGCACATTTCAGGCCCAACCTACACCGTGATTGCATGACGGCCCGATTATGTACCATAATTTTACGGTTTAGCCGGTTTACTGCGAAGACAGGATATATATACAGTAAAATAACTGCGGCATCGTGAATAATAAAAACCCTAGACTATACAATAAAGAAATTATGGCATATTACATCCA
This sequence comes from Triticum urartu, assembly GCF_003073215.2. Taxonomy (NCBI): domain Eukaryota; kingdom Viridiplantae; phylum Streptophyta; class Magnoliopsida; order Poales; family Poaceae; genus Triticum; species Triticum urartu. The sequence continues at coordinate 24,548,233 of NC_053026.1, forward strand.
CTGGGCACCAAAGTTCGCCACTATGATAATAAAGCACAAGCAGACAGCACATTACATACACTGGGCATCAAAGATTGCCACCAGTGCAAATAAACATGCCGACAAAATAATATACAAAACCGACAGCACTTCAATAGAGTTCAAGAAAGGTTAGCCCTACTGGGGAGCTGCAGCGCAAGCAGCTGAGCAAGATGATGAGACTGCGCTTGTTCAACACTTATATCTTCCTCACTCTGAAAGATAAACAAGCAGACAGATGACAGGTTTGCACATAAAAGTATCAGTGCTAACAATTCATCACATTTCTTACTGACGAATAAAGTGACACAGTTTAAAATTGCATTAACACAATATGGTATTGTTCAGGTCAATACATGGCAGGAAATGACATTGTGAAGGAGTTGGCAGCTTCACGACACCACTGGATTACAGATCAAGAACTCATAAGTATCAATGGTTAGTGTGATGTCAATTTATACCATTTCAGATTGGCAAATAAAGAGACGGTTTAAATAATAATAGAATGATATGACATTGTTCATAGTTAAGACATTGCAGAATATGACATTGTGCTGTAGTGGGTAGGTTCACCACACCACTGAATTACGGATGAAGAACAGAAGCATACATGCAGTGCAAAAGAAGATCACTTGCTCTGTATAGTTTAATTTACATGGTATGAAGAAGGAACTTGGTTGTAAAACTGAAAACTTAAATTGAGAAAGGACAAAGTTTTGTTTATGAACTAAATAATAAACTTTAAACAAGCAATTTGGTGCAAACACCAAAAATAAATAGTTGTTGCAGTCATGCCTAACCAAATATATACAACAAAGTTTGAAGGCTTGAGATGGACAAACTTACATTATTGGTGAAGACAGGCTCTATAAAGGCCTTGTCCATGCTGATGGGGTGGCAATTCAAGAAGTTTACCACAGAATCTTCTTCAAAAGCATTGCCTTTATTCTACATTTTGTTAAGAGTAAATATAGATGTGATAATATACGAAAAATGGAGAATATTTAAGATAAGATGAAGAGTGATGCTACATAACCAAGTAGCTATAAATGTTAGTGCAGCGATACAGGCAAAAGGTACAGCCAAGAGCAATGCACAGCTAAACTTCTTCAGTACCAACCTTATGGTAAGAGTAAATATAGATCTGATGTGTAGAAAATGGAGGGCAAAGGAAAATAAGCTACAGAGTGATGGTACATGAACAACTACCTGTCATTATAAGTACACTAATAAAGGACAGCATGTACTTACAAGAACAATGCAGAGCTAAAAAAAACATTGGCATTGGATATATTCTACAGTAATGTAACCATTCATACAGATCAGATAATTTGGAGCGAACAATTGATAAGCAAGCTATCATGCATACTGCTGTCACATAATGAACCAGGTATGTATGCAAGTACAGTGATACAGGGCAACAAGTACTAACAAGAGCAAAGCAGCGGGCAGCATATTTGCGATATCCTGTCGTTCTTGTCAAACCAGAATTCTTCTTCGAGTAGATTTCCTACAAAAAAGATCCGTAAGGCACATGCGGAAAAGTAGAAGTTCAAATTGTCATGTGATTTCATAGACAGTACCTCATCCTGGGAACGAGACCAGTGCATAACAAGGTTTTTCCATTCAATGTCTTCTAAATTTAGCACAGGAGACTTCACCGGAAATTCATTTATAGAATTGCCATCAAAGTGTGATTTCCTCAGGTAACACCGATACTGCTGCAATGCTTCCTTGAAAAGCGCAAGCAAGCTTTGCTCGTCATGACTATCAAGATTGACCCTCGCCTAGTTACAACAATGTAATGTAAATCATTGATGTGTTCAATCAGCAGAAAACAGGAAAATAATAACCATGAATAATAGCACTTACACGTAAGTTGGACAGGAAGATGTGAAAATGGTGTTTGTCTTCACAATAATCTTCCCATGATGGGAATATATGCACATAGTCCCTAACAACATTGAAAGCATTGTCTTTTAAACTGGGAATAAATGGAATAGGGTTCCAATCTGCAGGAATTGGCCTTCTCTGTAGTTGGGATAGGTCTTCGGCCGGTGGACTTGCTGTACTTTTTGCTGGAGTGGGATTTTTCGGTGGTACAGCTGGTGCTATGGCAAATGAAATCGGTATACCTTTTGTTGGAGTGCAGGTCCTGTGTGGTGGGGCTATTGGTGTGGCCAGTGAAGTATGGGTACAGTCTGCTGGACTCGGTCCTACATTTTGTGTCACTGGTTGTACAGCCAATATAAGTGGGGTGTTGTCTGATTTCTCCGGCACCACCACGTTTTTCAAGGACTTTGCTGGTGCTCCTTCAGGTTCAGCAATCACCCTCTTCCTTTCTGATGTCTGATGCACAAGAACAGCATTTGAGTGGGAAAACATGGTATGATGACAGATGGAATATATATTGATAATGGATGGGCATGGCATCTCGACATATATGATGAGTAAACTAAGAAGATGGCGGTGCAACAAAGTAGAAGAAATGCAAGACAACATATGCAAGATACCCGCAATCAATAAAACATTGCCAAATTAGAACATGCACCTTGATGGGTGAACAGGACAGGCCATCTGCCTTTGACTCCTCGAGGTTAGAATAGTCATTAGGCTCATATTCTGGACAAGAATCAACAGGTGGGGAGCGTATGAGTTTCATTGCATCCAGAATGGCACTCAATGCCTTGGTGCAAATTTTGTAAGTCATTGCAGTGTTTAGCTTCAAGAGTAGACTGCTGCTAGTGCGACACAAAGCAGCTACACAGATCATAGTGTAGATATAACGGGAAAACCTTAAGCATCAGGGTAAAACCAGCAAAGTGGAACTTGCTGGAATATATGTGCTAGTATTGCTGGTACGGCTAGAAAGGCTTCGGATACCAACTCTCTTCAAGTGAAGGTGTGGTACTATTAATATCAGTGTAACTCTCAAAGGCGACACAGCTCCCCGCATTTCCTTGCTATTCTTATAGGATTCAAGTGGGCAGGCCACTACAAATCCTATTCCTATGTTTACAAGATCTTGCGAATCAAAGAGGCTCAAAGTGTCCATCACAACCGACCGTATAGACCTCTACACTGCAAATGTCCCTGCTCATCTTTAGTACAAGGAACATACTGTACTACTATGATACTCCCTCCGTTCCAAAATATAAGTCTTGGTACAGATTTCCACTATGGATCACATACAAATGTATCCAGATACATTTTAGAGTGTAGATTCACTCATTTTGCTCCATATGTAGTCCATGGTGGAATCTATACAAAGACTTGTATTTAGGAACGGAGAGAGTACATATTAAAGAAGAACGGAAGAGGAACATGGTAAAGAAGAGCAAGCAGATTTTGGATAATAAAATGTTGGTTGCGCAGTGCCCACACATGATGAACCAGAGCGCATTAAGAATGCAACTCCCAGCTGTCTCTCAACCATGTCAGGCAGTTGGATGAAGATCCTACGTCTCCTAACCCTTCTTCTTCCTCGTCTCTCATTCTTCCCATACAGAACATCGCACGGGCTACCGGCCGGACCACTGGCCCCCACCGCCTATGTTCCTCCGCCACCCCCACCCCCACCCCCGCCCCAACCCCCACCTGCGTCAAGTTTTCTTCGTTCAGTGAGGCCCCACAACCACCCGAGCCCCTTCGATCGCACCGGCGAACTCCGGCGAGCTCTAAAAAATCGACTGACCCAATTTTGAAATTTAGTCTACTATGATTTAACTAGTGTGGAATATAAAAGGGGAAAACCATAAGCATTGGGAGCATAGTGTTGAGCATGCCATGGCGGATCTGACGGTGCAAACCGTACAAAGGCAACTTCGCAACCAAAACAAGAAATCAGAGTAAAGAAGTGGTGATCTATTTTCTTGCTGTGATAAATAAGTTGAGCAGATACGAAAGAGTACCGCCTCTGGTGCGGCGCCGTGTACGCATCTGCTGAGAATTTAACGGTGCTGCAGTAGTGATGGCTGTCGGCGGCATGGAAGCAGATCTAGGAGGGTGGACGGTGGCGGCGGGGCGCGGTGGACGAGACGGTCGTAGGAGCGGTGCCGGCAAGGTGGACGACGGCGGGGATGAAGCGAGAGGACGGGATGCAAGGATCCCGGTCCGAAGCCGTGGATGAAAGAGGTCAATCTCTTGTAACGGACGGCGGTGTCGGGGTATCAGCTCCGACATGGTGGAGGAGGACGGCGGTGGATGGGGTGGCGGACGGCGGCGGACGGAGGAGGATGGGGTGGAGAGGGTGTTTTGGCGCCCATGGAGTACGAATGGGGAAAAGGGAGGTAGAGAGGAAGGGGAACCATGTATTCAGGGCGCGCTTGTCTCAAATGCGAGGAAATTTACAAACTTAGCCCCCGTTTCAAATTTTTACTACATCACAGCAACATTAGTCGGTTGGGGATAGGACGGTAATGTCGCATACACCGAATATTTGCTGATGAGAGTTTGTTTTTGGCGCCCACCGTTTTTGAATATGAATCGGGGAGGGAGTTGATTTCGGCCGAGGACACACTATGTTCTGGTGCCCACTGCGTATGAATCCGGGTGAGAGGCGGTTACGTCACGTTTGGGTGAAATTACAAACCTATAGAAATCCAGCAGATAGGCTTTGCGTGGCAGGGATAGGCAGTAGTGATTTCCATCTCACAGATTTTGGTTTCGGCCGGTTACTGCGACTTTCCCGCTTCGTTCAAATTTTGTAGAGTGCACGTTTACCGTGCCAACTCAATTCGAATCCCATTTGTATTCTATTTTTTTCGGGCGGGATCCATTTTCAATTGGAATTACATTCTATATACATCATTTTTTATATATACTTTCAAAAGGACAACGCCATTTATACATAAATATGGTTTACAAATGGCATGATCTCAGATTCATAAGGTTGTATCCATCAATTTGGATTTTCAAATATTTGAAACCACTTTATTTTGAAATCCAATGTATGCATTCATCGCTAACTGTCTCCAATTAATGTGTGTTTCATGCAGGTTTTTTTTACTTCTCAAACATGTATAATGTGTTTCACACACGCAACATATAGTGTAATCCCGTTTAGACATTAATTGCATATAAACCATGCATTGTTTGTAATTGAAGAATCTATGGATCACCAATATTGATAAACTATATAATATTACATGTGTGCCCAAATTCAAATGAATGTGCATGTTTGATACACCAATTTGCGTTATGATATTATTGATTTCGTGATCTCCATTTTAAATATTTGAATCCCCTTTAATCCAGATATTCTTATCATATAGCTACCACTCATGCTTATATAGGACTATCTCTCTGGACCTATACGCGTTCATCGTCTCTCAGGTATCTCTCGTGCTACCTGTATGTCGACAATGATATTTTATCTTCGTAACACACTGACGGTACTCTCTCCCTCGACCTTCATCACTCTATCTCTCTCTAAGTATATCTCGCTCCCTGTTATGTGTCTCTAACTATGATTCTCCATGTGGAATCTCTTTCTCTCCCACAAACACAAAACTTTGTCTCCCGGGGTCTCATTTCTCTCTACTATTCCCATGTGTGCCACTCGCACACCCCTCATACAGAGATGTCTTTCGCTCCTTAGATATGAGAACCTATGACTCTTCCTCTTCAATATCTCTTTCTCACACACAAACACAAACTCTGTCTCCCAGGGTCTCATATTTCTCCATTGTTCTCTTGTATGTCGCTCACACACACCCTCTCTCCCTAGAGATATCTTGCGTTCCCTCGTATGTCTCTCTAGCTATCACTCTCGTTGTGAAATATCTTTCTCTCTCGCAGACACAAAGCTCCGTCTCTCTGGATCTCATTTCTCTTTGATATCTGTTTGTATGTGACTCACATGCACCCTCTCTCTATCTCTCTCGCACCCACACACATAACCGAGCCTTCTGATCCACTCGACTCCTATCTCTAACGCACACTAGCTAGCATCTTTATATTTCTATTTATCTATTTCTCCATCAACCTTCTTTCTCGCCCTCACTCTTGATTCCTATCACGCACACTACATATGTTTATCTCTACATGCAGTCAGGTGCCCTCTCACACACATATATAACTTCACCCTTTGAACCACCTGGCGGTCATCTCCAACACCCAAACTAGCGGATTTCCCTCTAGCTAGCATCTCCATCTCTGTATCTATCTGTAGTTTCTCCGTCAACATTTCTTTCTCGCATGGAGTCTTGCTTCCTATCACCCACACTATATATGTCTCTCCATACATATGCATTTATAGGTTGGTCTCTTTTGCACAATCGTTGCGCCTCACTCCCTCTGCTCGCCATAGATGCATGCTCCAGCCCACGCCACTATCTCTTAAAGACAAAAACACATGCTTAATTGTCGGGCCTTCTTCCCTGCATTCTCACATGCATGCATATTGTCATATCGATCCGTCTCTCCCATGTCATTGATCTTATGACTTATGTCTTCTTTCTTTTATCTCGATCATGCGCGTGCGCACACACACACATCCCACGTATACATGTATACCTCTCACACATGCATGTTCAAGATCTCTATGTCTCCATACGTAGTTAATTACCCTCAATCCTAACGCCACATCGAATCGTTCTCCTCTTTTGTGCACATACCTTCCGCCTAGATGGGTAAAACACACACTCACACTTAACAATCTCCTTCTAGCTACCCCCACCCCCCCCCGTGCGCCTCTCACTCTTCCCCTATATCCCCGAAACCAATAAGACCATCCCTTTGTTTAATTCCCGCCTACATGCACCATCGATATATAGTAGTCTTCCTCGGTGTCTCTCGAACAAACACGTTCTCTCGATGTCGACTCCTCTCACGCGCACACGCCTTCTCTTCCCTCTCTACGGGCATTTTCTCTCTCGCACCCCGTCGTTGGTGGCCTCTGCCATACACATCACCTCTCTATGATGAAGCCATGCACACTTAAATTACATCCGCCACAGAGGACCCCGCGGCACACACACATGCACACACACACACACACACGCACGCACGCACCCCCCCACACACACACTAAGACTCCATCTCTCTCTCACACACACGCATGCACGCACGCACACCCCCCCCACACACACACACTAAGACTCCATCTCTCTCTCTCTCTCACACACACACAAACTAAGACTCCATCTCTCTCTCCTCTCTCTCTCTCTCACACACACACCCCACACACACACTAAGACTCCATCTCACACACACATGCTCTAGGCGGAGCATTTGTTCCTACCACCCTTCATCCAACCTTACCCGTATGATAAATAATCACCTTTATTTACTTGCATAACATGGACAAATTCCACTTTACTTTAGTAGTCAGCAAACTTATCATCTGTACCCTTATAAAAAATGAGTTGGCGGTGATGGTGTGCCTGCCATCTTGTAATACAGACCGTATGATATATATCTGAGGATATAAAGAAAACTATGATAATTTTACAAAAGATACCTGCACCTCTCTCCACATCATTATCTCCCGCAACCTCATAGCTCAGCAATTAAAAAAGGAATAAGTCTCTGTAACAATCTAGCATGCATGGTGGCCGCTGCCGCCTGCCGGTGCCGTCCATCCCTATGCCTCCGCCCATTCCGACCACCAGTCACCACCACGCTCCACTCCTCCTCGCCTTATCTCTCGTCTTTCATTTTTTCGATGACATTCTCGAGATACCAGTTTTCCGATAAAATTCTTCAGATATCATTAGTTTTTACACATGGGATTACTCCTGCATGGGTCAATCACAACAGTTGTTTTGTAAAAAATGCATATTGATGTTCCGTGCAATGCACGAGAATCTTGCTTGTAATTATATAACGCAAATCACGTGCAAGAAGTGACATTTTTTTGACACAACCACGTTAACATGGCCACGTAAATCACTAGCTAAAGTAAATACCATTATACTTATATCCCGATGCAAAAGGTTGAGTACATGTCTGAAGAGTAGAGTCGCACACACGGACTCTGTCTCTTAGAATCTCTCTCACACACACCAGTTACGTGACGCCCACTTAAGCAGACACGTATGTTACAATTTGTGCACCCGCGAATACACGTGATGCTGCGCATTTATTTAAGCCGGAAGGCGAACCCAAAAAGTAGCTGCATTCATTCCCCTCCCGCCGCCTCTTCTCTGGTCGCCGTTGCCCGGTAGCCATGGGCCGGCCGAAGGTAACAACATACGCCATACTCCCGCCGGAGCGGCGCTTTAATATGGAAATTTTAGTGGTCATGCATGCATCTTTTTGTGCTAGCACTCCTATATAAGGGTTGACTGGTCGCTTCCCGCGGACGTGGGCGGGCGGTGGAAGAGGAAGGAGAAGGGAAGCGGGCTGTGGAGTGACGTTTTTTACCACAATTTCTTAGGAAACTGAGTGCAATAATTGAGTAGTTTTGCAAACTACCAGTACTACACCTGAAACGGTTCAAAACCTATACTCCCTTGCCAGCGCGTGCTTTCCGCGTGAAATGGTCAGCGTCGCCCTGGAGCATCAGTGCCGCATTAATGCCCGGCCAGAGCGGGGGCGACCTCTCACTAGCGCCGGCTTTGAAGTGGCGCGACGACCGAGAGAGCACCGCTTCCCGGTGAATGCGACCGCTCCGCATCGAGACTGGCCATAGGCCCTGTTTGGATCCATGGGTTAGAGTTAGTTTGATCTAGTTGGGGCTCAAATAGACCTAAAGTATCCAAGCATGAGGGTTTAAATTGGAGCAAGTTGCATCGAACCCACCAAAAAAACTATCCCACCCAAGAGGTGCTAACTAGAGATAGTTCTCATTGGGACCACTGAAAAATCACATTTCTCTCTCCATGAAGTGCATTTATTGTCAATCTAACCCTGTCACCCAAACACCTCTTTGGCTACAGTTAGTTCAGGGTTAGTCATGAGTTAGTCTAACCTCCAGCTAAGTTAGAGTGTCAAACAGGAGCAGTATAGGACATGCAAGTTGCTCAAAGCATACATGCAAATTCATACGTGAAAGGATTTTTTTTCTTTTTCAAAACGGAACGTGAAAGGAATTTTTTTAGAATGCTCTTGGCATGTCACTATCATGTGATAGTTAACCAACCCCAATAGACGGCAGAAATGCCAGCCTGCCGCACTTTGATAGAGACGAGGAGGGAGAAGCGATACAGGCTGTTAGATTACTAGAGATAGGTGTCGCATGGAAGCCAAGAAATATGGTTATAGCGTGGGTTAGCCATGTACTAGTATGATGTAACTACACTGGGCTGCCGTGTTTCGTACTCTTCCAGTCCACTATGGAGATGATTGGTTAATTTTATATTGCTGAATAATATTAAATATTATGAGTGCAGACGCTCCACCACAAGGTTCCTTGCTCCTTCTCGGTTGTCCGGAATCTATGTTCTTCCACTCTATTTTTTACGTGAGCTTTGTTCATCCTTTTGACAACACGTGAGACATCTAGCATCAAGGTGCACGTGTTATGCAAGGATTGTTCCATCTATATGAAGAACACGTGGGACTAGAACTACGAGACGGACATGTACCCAGGAGTGGACGTATGAACCTGAGTAATGTAGCGCAGTAAGTGAAGTAGAAAGGCACAAATGCTATGAACATGCGTGGCATATAGGGTGTGTTTGGTTGCGTTCTCGTCTCAGCATAGTTGTTCCCTCTTCATGCATGCTCAACTCAACACCCCTCTTCATGCATGCTCTCTTCATGCATGCTTCTAGTGTATTTGTGCTAAACTAGTGTGGACTCATGCACCCTCCATACACTCTACCAAACACCCAAAAGTAAGTCGAGAAGGGAACTCTTGGGCGGCATTTGTCTCTTACTACGTACTACCACTAAATGTTGTATGTGCAATGCACGGTGATGTTATGGAGTATGTGCCTAAGTACTCTACTACTACTATATTAGTTGGAGGCACATATTAACTTTTATATTTGTTTACTTTTATGCCCCGAGACCTTCCAACTAGACGTGTCTTTCTCTCCAGGTCGCACTTTGTATCATTCATACCACTAAGTCCTACTACGTGTGGTCTCCGACCCAGAAGTGGAAGAAGTGGAGACGCTCTACCATGCTGTTTTTTTAAGCTGGGCTCTACCACGCTGTTCATGTCCCACTCCTTTCGCTAATGTGTGGGACATCCAGCACGTGCCGTGTTTGGCACCCTTCGTCATAAGAGTTGAAACGCTAGCATTCATCAGAAATAAAAAATAATTATAAATCGGCAGTGATACTATTTTTTTGCGAACCAATCAGCAGTGATACTATACCACGCGGTTTCCTTCCTCCTCGATATCGGAAAGAATACTTTTGTTCGCCACCATGTGGGATGTCGACCATCCTGGTCCACTTTCCATGCACGCAGAACTCCAAGGGAGAGTCACCCAGGTCGTCGCGCCGCAGTAACAATGACTAATGAGCCGTCAAATCACAGGCCCACTTCCCACTTTGAAGTTGCTCGGACGAATGAACCATCATGACTTCGTTGAATTCTGCTTCTTGAAGAAAACTACTGTACCAGCGGTACTGCTAGCTACAGTAGTTACTCCAACAGAGGCCTCCTTTCGTTCATAGGATAGGAATATGAAAATCACAGGAAGTGAGATGACATGCATCTCAATTCCTCTAGAGAAAGAGATGCCATTTGATGCTTAGGATAGGAATTTTTCCATTTAGTTTAGGCTAATGTACTGGTAATTTGCTCTAAAAACTACAGTAGTAACTAGTAGTATTGGTACATGCTCGTACTCAGACACAAACACACACACTAACTACTAGTACTACTACTTCTCACATGCTGGCCAGACGCCTTCGTTCTCCTTCCCAGCTTTGTCGGTGACACCCCATCGTGCTTGGATCTCCACCAACCTCTCCGCAGCAGCGCGTGCGTCCTTTTCTTTCTTGCAGCGGCGGGCCTCTCTTTTCTTGAGTGCTTTCTGACTTTTCTGCTCCCTCTGTGCGGCTTTGGTCGCCTCTTGCTCTACCGCCCATTCGGCCTTGGCATCTTCAAATTCTTCCCACATAGTTGTGAGGTCGCGAGCGGCGATGAACTCGGCACGACGGGATGCCATCGCTTCCCTACCATTTTATGTGTGGTCGTGGGCGGCGAGGAACTCGGCGCGGCGGGATGCCATCGCTGCCTTACTGGTTAGTGTGCGCCGTGATGGCATGAACGATGCTTGGTGAGAGCTCTGGGCTGGAGTGGCCGGACAACCGTATAGTGCATTGGTTTGTCAAGAGCTCAAGGACAGAAGACGAAGCAAATTTGGATTCCCCTTCAATCTTGGTCATTTATTACCGAGTAAAATGCATTGGCGGTCATGAAACTTGTCTTGATAGCTCACTTTGATCATTGTATACGAGATATGGTGATTATACGGTCACTGGCTCAGCGTATAGCTCCGTATTTGTCTGGTTGACCAGTCAAACAGTCTGCATGCGCCTCATCAGCTCGTGTTCTTTATCTATCGATGCGGGCCTACCTGTCAATGGAGAAAGAAATGCTGTAAAAACCAAAATTATGTGTATGTGGGGAATCAAACCATGGACTCGTCGCTGCAACGCACCCTCGTCAGCCAAATGAAAATGAAATACTTCGCGTCAGACACTCACGCTCACGCTGTCAAAGCATGCTAATGCATGCATGTCGCCCTCTAAATCAAAGTCTTGCTCATGGCGCAACGCAAACGGCGAGCCCATCACCTGCGCGCCCCGGCGGTGCCTGACATTACTGTTTGGACGTTTGATGGAGGCCTACGCGAACGCGGAGCATGTATTCACCTGGCTCAACACCAACGGTCATACTCGGACTGCCTTTCTCATGTATATCGTTCATCACAACGACAATCTATAAAACAGCCTAAGCTAGAGAGGGTACTATGGTAGTATGGTACGGAGTATGTACTATCGTGAGCGACCGATCTTAGTGCCACTGCACATTGAAACCCCTTCCATCGCTAGCGCGCGCTTCCCGCCTAAAACGGTCACCGTCTCTCCAGAATGTCAATGTCGCATTCACCAGACTTAAATGCAGGTGCAATTGGTGTGTCACTGACATGCGGCCTAGATGCCCGTTGGGCCCACATGTCAGTAACCCAAACGCATCTGCAGTTAAGTCACTAAAGCAGCGTCCGCATTCACGCCCGATGAACCTACTCCGGCGCCAGTTGTCCATCCGTCTGCTGTGGCTCATTGCCATTCGCCCGCTATATTAACTTGAGTCCCAGCTCCCAGCCATAGCCAAAGACCCACACTTATTCTCCTCTGGTCCCTTCCTTCTGTCGGCACCACTTCAACCATGGCCTCCTGGCGCTCCGAAGCTCTCTTGGACGTACTGTCATAGGAGCAGACGAGGGACATTGGTGGCTCCGCTCCGGGCGCGCTCCAAAGCTCTCTTCGACGTACTGTCGCAGGAGCAAACGAAGGAGATCGCTGGCACCCCCCTAGCCGCCCTCCGCCGCCACGACCACGAAGCCGGCGCGCGTGTGTGGGCGCAGCCGGCAGCGAGGAAGAGTAGTACACGGTATGTCGCTGCCGCTCTGGTCCCGGGAAGGCCACCGCTACTCCACTCAGTCGACGCCAAGCTTGGTGGGGTAAACATCGGCGGCCGATTAGCCGCTTGACGGTGACGTGGAGGTGGAAATCTTCAGAACCTTGTGCTCCGGAGGAGGAGGTTATCGAGGTGGATGAGGAGGAGGCAAAGGCAATGGACGGCTTTCTCGGGTTCATGGCCGGACATGGTGGTCGGGCGCCGGCGTTTAGATTAGGTTTACAGTAGGTTTTAGTACGGTTTGTGCGAAATATGTAATGAATTTCGTCCAGTTTGTAGGAAAAGTTTTTGAAATGTAATGAATTTCATCCGGTTAATTTGAAATTTGCTTTGTTTGCATGAATTTCGTCCGATTAGTTCATATAGTTGTCGAAAGGTATGCGGGCAGCATCGGATGGCATCCATCAGTGTCCTCGGACAGATGCCGGTGTAAATTTGTGGGCTAGCGCTGGAGATGCCCTAACTATCATGCTATAATCGCTAACAATCCTCCATTATTTGGTAGGGAACAGTTATCCCTCGATCAAAATCGGATCCGTGGTTTTTCGCACTCCTCCCGCGTAAGAGTGTAAACTTTTGCTTACATAAAAATGGAGCAAGTGGACGGCACTGTAGCACGTCATATCACTCGAACTAGCCCACCTAACGAGCGGGAAAGCACCACCCTCATCATTTTGTTCTGGATTACTATCGATCGATCGCGCGAAAATGTTGCGCTTCGCAAGTTCTAAAGGAAAAGGTGGCACACTTACGACTCATACGCGTCGTAACCCCGACAGTCCGGCCCGCATGCCGCTCACCAGAGGGGACACGCGTTGTCTTGCAATTTCACTGACATGTGGGACCGTAATTGAATAAACCGTCAATAGCCGAAATCTAATCGCTCGGCGGGCGTCGACTGAGAAGAGAGAAACAAGGAGGGAGAAGAGATCGTCCGCCCGCTGCGCACGGACTCCATGAAATATATGGTGATAATGTGAGGTGGGCCATGCTGGAGTCCGGACCACTTCCGGAGCCCGCTCTCACCGCCCTGGCCCCTAAAGACGCCAGCTGCCCGCCGCATGCATGCATAGCAAGTAGTACTCCTTATGTGGAGGAGAGAGAGGCATTGACAAAGTCAAGGAGTGGGCTCTGCAAGAGCCGTCTCTACACGTGCTCCTAGGTATAAAAAATAATTCTAAAAAAAGGGATAAAAACAATTATGTCTTAAAAAAGAAAGGTAAAGAACATTTGAGAGGAAATAGATAGAGAGAAAGTGAGAAAAAGTTATAACCTGGGCATTACATGAGAAAGGAGGGAGTGGTGCACATGCCAAGTTCACTGGGTTGCTGTGTTTCACACTCCTCCGTCGTAACAGTGGAGACAATAGCTTTCATCAAAAGTAAACAATGAATACTCGTTGCTCGTCCTCTATATCGGAAAGAATACTTTCATTCGCCGACATGTGGGACTTCGACCATCCTGGTCCACCTGCCATGCACAAAATTATCCTGGTCTACCCCGGTCGTATCGCAGGCCCAACCTTTCCCACTGTAAGTTGTTCGGACGAAGGAACCATCATGACTTCATTGAATTCGCTTCTTCAAGAAAACTTACTGTACCCACAATACTGCTACCACACGCGAAGACTGGATGGCAGTGTACCACATCATATCACTGAAACCCACTAGGCCAAACTACCCCGCCTAGGTCATCTATTTTGGAATGGAGGGAGTATGTCTCTGCACTGCTATGATTTTGTGTTGCACATTCTCTGTACTTTTGCTACGATTTTCCTACCCTATGAACCAAATGAGGCCTGAATGTATGTCGACTATTGTCTGATTGATCGCTAAGCCTACAATTTTAGGAGCTAGGGCTATTGGTCGATCGATGAGGGATAAGTATAAGCGTACCACGAGCTCATTAGCCCCAACATTTCTCTTCGGTGAGTGTTTTGCAAGTACTATAGCTCGCATAGTAGCTAGCCTACTAACACCAAGAATCATCAAACAAGCCCTGCTGATATGATAAGCAGTTCAAACTTACATCTAAGCATGCCTTATATTACATCAAAAGCTGGTGAGGATACATCTATTTCCATAACTCGGAGAGGGTTCACATGATTCATCGCATGATTCACTATCAAACAAAAGTAGCAAGATCCGCCCACACAAGACAGTGCACTAGCCCTAAGATGCTTTGATAACACGCATCGTTCTGGTAATTAAACACAGGGCAATGCAAACTACCCTGAAGGAGTAGCGCGACCAACTATTTCTTGTCATCGATCTCTCGGGCAATGACCACAGCACGGACAGCGGCATAGGAATCGATTTCTGGGGCGATGTCCACAGGCCTAACCGCGACATCGGAATCGATCTCTGGGGCGATGTCCACAGGATGGACAACGGCATCGGAATCGATCTCCAGGGCGATGCCAACAGGACGGGCCACGACATCGAAATCATCAAGGACATCCACCGGCACCTGCACAACCCTAACATATTAGCAAGAACATTGCAAATAATCAAAAACCACAACTATGGTAATAAGCCATTATTTTTTACCTTGTGCAGCTCATCGGGGGATCTCATCCCTCCGGGGGCCATCTCCTCGTCCTCGACGGGGGCCATCACCTTGCCAGGGGAATACTGCTTCTCAATGGCGACTATCTCCTCAAACTCGGTCTTGAGCCTCACATAGGTGGCAATCAGAGTTCCTGGGGTAGGCACTGTTGGGCCCTTGCTGTTCTTCCAACTTTCTTTGAGGAGTTCGTCCGCCAACGTCCTCAACTCTTTGGCCAGTGCTTGTTTCTTGGAGTTCTTCGTCTCCATGGGTTGGCCCGCCAACATGGTCAACTCGTTGGTCGGTGCTCGCTTCCTGGAGATCGCTGTCTCCAGTGGGTTGTCCATCGGTAACTCTTTGCCTAGTGCTCCAGGATGCATCAATGAACTGACAAACAAAAAGCAACCAAAAGGAAACCACAATCGCAATGAAAACGGGAAAAGAATAGGATGTGAGAATCGGTCGGTGCTTCGCAAAAAGAAGATTCTTGGAATGAAAATATAGTCGCATAACTGATTCGCCCACCTTTCCTTCGTCGGTATAGAAGAAAAATGGCAGAAGTGAGTAGCCTGGAGTGAGGTTTTCTTCAAGAAATGGAAGAAAGGGCTTGAACGAGCGTTCCAGTGAAATGATGGTTGCTTCGTCCAGTCCAACTTGGAGGCCACCTTACCACTGCTGGTAAAGGTGTGGGTTTTGTGATATCACGGGTCATGACGGCCACACCGGGGTGACAGGTGAGTCTCGACTATAGCACCTCGCTGTGATTTGGTGGATGGCACGCAGGCTTGGATGCTTTGAAATGTCCCGCATGTAGATAGAGCGGCTAGTCATATAGGAATGCTCAATATTGTGCACCGCGACCAAGGCGGAGAGGAAAACGAGAGAACTACGTAATTAATGCATGAGTTTAATTAGGGTAGTTTTGTAAAGTACGAGATACATTCCTCCAATCGCAAAATGCCTTGGTTCATGAGATTTGAGATTTGAGCCCTATAAACCGGAAGGGAGGGATTACTGCACACGGTGTAGTCTAGTCACTTGTTGAAATCTCTAGAAAGGCAAATACTCCTTTCTGGTTTACAAGGCTATACTACTCCTTCCGTCTAGGTGTGTAAGTCATCTGATGAAAACCAAATAGTCCCAAAACACTTAGGCGCGGTGCATTAACTTCTACCTTGTTGCTTGTTTCTTGACATATCAACCAATAAGAGATGAGAGGTGTGCATGCTTTTAATGACTTGCAATGGCTAGTTCATTGCATGCAATGCTATTAATTAGCAAATAAACATTGGTGACCCCAGGAGGAAATGGTGCTAAGCGTGTGGACCTATGCAGAATGAGTATCAACCAATGGATAATGGAGTTTAATTGTTAAAAAATAGCAATTTTGTATCATGCAAGAGCCTGGCTAGTACTCCAAGGAACCGCACCACGCGAGCGTTCGCAACTGCCGCGTTCGGGTTGCGCTTGGCTCTTCGCCTCTTCGAGAAGACGAACAATGATGTTAATCCTACTTCTACAGTATCGAATCCACTGCTGCATGTCCGTCCACCTCGTGCGAGAGGGATAGCATGTAGTGAAAGCTTCTACTTACTGCTCCTGCCTTTTCATCTATGACAGGTGGGCCCAACAGGTGGTTGGCCCTCCTGTCATGCAGCCAAAGGCAGGTACAGTTAAGGCACCGGAGCTCAGTCCGCAAGGGAGAGGGCGTTGTAGTAATCAAATTTCTCGGTCTTGTACGAGTTGACGCGACACATCAAAGCATTGCACTTGATATAAGTCTTTTTACATATTTCAAATGGGCTACTTCGTATGTAGGAGTAGACATATTCTGCTTCGTATGTAGTCACTTGTTGCAATCTCTAAAAAGACTTATATTTGGAAACGGAGGGAGTACAACGCATGCATGCATGACGTGACTTTCCATTTGATACTTGCGTGTGTTGATTTGATGCACCTTGCCAAATTTTGACTATAAATTTAACTAACCAAATTTTCATGCATGTCACAAAAAATTACAGGGCTGTTTGGATTGTGACTATGTTTGTCTTATGTTGCCACATTATTTTTCCCACACTTGCCACACTTGCCTAACCTGAGTTGCTCAAATTGTTAGACACACTTTGGCTTGCCTAAGGGAATCTTGCCACAATTTTTGTGTCTATGACATGTGGGGTTCACTGCTAATAGAAAAATTCGTGTCTTAGGTGTGGCTAATAAAAAGACTTATATTTAGGAACGAAGGGAGTAGAAAATATAAATAATAATGCATGTTCGGGCAACCCACGTTTCCGCTAATTTTAGCCGTGGGCTTGTTCACAATTTTTACGAGGGGGTGGTTGTTCATTTAATGGAGGGACTTGTAGTACCAGACTTGAACGATACAAAGTGCGACCTGGCACACCGTAACACCACTTGGAACAAGCGGGTAGCTATCTCAAAAAACAATCAACAACTAAAAAAACCGCGACCTGGCATGTAGTAGTACACAATTTTAAACGATTGTTTTGATGGAGTGAAAAAGGAAAACTACCCCACTACGTATATATAGGCCGGAGCCTCCGCGCTTGCTTGCTAGGGTTGCTCTATTCACACACTCTCATCCTCTCCAGATCTAAACAAGAGGGGTAGTAACACTGTCTTTCTCCCTTCAAAAAACACTGGCTTTCTATCCTCACCGCTGGTTACAGATCCGGACGTATCCCCCTCCGCCGGTGAAGGGGAGGAGGGGCAGCGTTTAGGCCGTTGTCGACAGTGAGGGAGGAGACCCACTGCCGGCCGCACCATTATCTCTGGCCGAGCCCCGACGTGGGAGGTCCTCCGATCCCTTCGTCGTTGTCTGTGGGCGGATCCGGCCTCCCGCCGCCCACCTATCCATATCCCGACGACCTTCAAGTATATCTTCGTTCGAAACCGCCTTAGCTCTACTTCCCCAGCTCACTACGTCGTTGCATGTGCATCATTTTCTACCTCTCATCCCCTCCCGATCGAATGGTCCTACGTCACATTTTTTTTCTTCTATTGTTAGAGGTAAAGCTACTTCATGGAGTCGAATCTTGTACTCCCTCCATCCGAAAATACTTGTCATTGAAATGGATGTATCTAGATGTATTTTAGTTCTAGACACATCCATTTTGATGAAAAGTAATTCCGGACGGAGGGAGTACTTGGTTCAAACAAGAAATAAAGTGGGGTGGGGGAATTTAGTATGTACATCGGACTTGGTACAAACAGGAAGGAAAGGGGGTGAAAGTAGTACAGACTGGTCATCCAACCGGTCTCTTGGTCGAAAAGGGAAATATAGGGGTAACGTTGTACACAGTGGTATGACCAGGACTAGATTTGCTATCCACACATAGGAGTAGGTGGCTAGAGTGAACAAAAATGGGACCAACCCAGATATGTTTCTTGGATGTTTGTTTCTCGGGGCAGCAAACTATGAATCACCACTTTATGCCCCTGTTTACGTACATGGTGCTGGACTGCTAGTGCACCCAATGTCCCATGCCCTTATACCAAATATTTAGGCTCCGTTCAGAATAAAGGGGCAGAAAACATAGGTCTTGATGAAAATAGAGGAATAGGAAAGGAATGTAGGTATAAAACTATGGAACAGCGAACCGGAGGAAACTCTCAAGAGAATGTGTTCGGATGGACTACGAAATGTACAGATTTGTTTTTTTAGAGTAGCATGCTTGGCAGTATGAGATGCTATTTGTTTATTCGGCTGCATAGTGACTACCCTTGTCCTCACCTCACGTACCACACATAGGTTGATTTTTTTATTCCGGCAACACAGCACAGCAACCTGTCTAACGCATGGTAGCGAGCGCCTGCCTCGGGCTTCCGCCCAAAAAATGAGCAGCGTGTGGATGTTTCTAATCATATGGAATTAGTACTACCAGACCAGCTTTCCTATGAAACACTATTCACCTTTCCCGTGTTCCGAACGGTTGGAAGGGAAAGAATATCGTAGGAATTGTGTTCCTACGAAAATCCTGCACCAAACCTGTGAACCGAACGCAGCCTTAGCTGTTCATAATCTAATGTCCCTGGTAAAAATGAATCCATGCCACTATTATAATCTAATTGTTTGAGACTCTGACTGTTTCCTCTGTGCCTTTTTGTGCAAACAAGGATATCCAATTCACCTGGTTGTTGTTGTGACCTTTTGGTGCACTGCACAAAACTCTTCTTAAAAGAAGTGACTTTTGTGCTGTTTAACTGGAATGTCAGAATGGAATAGTTGGTTCATTTTGGTGGAACTGAACAAAGGGAGATCTGTGTTCCAATCCTCATCATCCATATTGGCGCCATAACGATTTGTGCACCCGCAGGTACACATGAGTGCTTTATCATCTCTTATGGGACTACATGAATAAGATTTTTTCTCAGGTTGGTAGGGGCCTAAGGCCTTCATCCATATTAGTTTGCTGTCATCTCTATTTGTATCGTGCTACTGTCATGAGAAACTCCTTTATCTTTGCACGTTAAAGTTTTGCAACCTATGATAAATGGCAATGCTTTGAGTGTTGACTTGAGCTAATTGGAACTGACTAAATAAACTAATACCTCTCTTTAAGAAAGACCACTATGTTGCTAGCTTAACCCATTAAGATAATGAGGGTGCTTCTATTTGTTAGTGTATGTTTCATCAACTAGTCCCACTATTACAGTAATCTCACTCTCTTAATATATGTGCCAACAGGGATGCTCGATTTTGGTGGAACTGCACAAAAACTTTGGGTGCTTCATTGCCTCGACAGCTTCCGTCCTTTCCTGTCAGTCGCTAATCTCCGCTTGCTTTCTTCCTTTGCTGTCAGTCGCTTGGCTTATCTCGGCTTCCGGTCAAAGGAAATAGTAATTGATATACTACCTCACATAGGTTGGTACTAGTCTTTATCCTGATTATTGTGCCCGTCATATGTATTGGTAATTTGGTATTGTGCTACTGTTTGCCGATTTCATAAAGGAGTAATTTGGAGCCTGAACTCGCAGGAAAATCATTACATCGGGTGATTTCAGTAGAACTGCACAAAATGATCAAATGGACAGGTACTCATGTTGTTGCTATGTACTCCAAAGTTCACTCAGACAAGCATCGATGTTGACAAGAAGTGCCTATATTCATTCGAGTATCAACCGGTGTCAACCAATTGTCAAACTCCAAGTATTAGGAGAGTGAATGCCAAAAATATTGCTTGGTGCAAAGCCCAGAAAAACGCAGTCCAGTCTTTGGTCCCAACTTGTGCCTTTTGGTTATCGGCACATATGGTAGCGAACTATACGGCATGGAGTCTAAAGATTCCAGACAAGTTGGTTGACATGTATATTCATCTGGCACTTAATCAGTCTGCACGCCAAGGATGCTCCATTTCAGTTGAACTGCACAAAAAATTTGGGTGGTTCGTTTTCTCAACTGCCTCCTTTCTCGTCTACAATGTAGAATTTTGGCAAGATACAGGACCAAGATGAGCCAGTAAACTAGTTGGATGAAACTAGTGGCCAAGTTGCTCAAACCTCCCTCGGCACGAGGCCACTATTTGAGGATAAACCTACAAGCAAAGTTCATATTGTCTGTGCTACCTCTTATGTACTCGAAAGTTTACTCGTACAAGAACTAATTTTAGCAAGAAGTACCTCTGATTGAACACCATTTACCAGTCTGTACCCTAGATAATTAAAGTTCGTCCATGGATCATATTGGCTATGATCTCAATCATTTGGATGCATAAACATACTGAACATGTGTATATCTGAATCTTTTTGTGAATTATGTATGAATATTGTCGTGTGATCTATCAATCATTTGGATGCATAGATATGCTGAGCTTGTGTATATATGAATCTTTTGAGTTGTTGATAGTGAATGTTGGCTATGAATATGAACGTGTCCTGTGAACCTGAGTTTGATATGAATGTTTACCTTTTCTGTTGTATTTGTGTGTGAACTTGTTAGTATGCCTACTGTGGGGTATAAAACGCAGGTCTCTTATAAAAGTAATGTTGTGTCCAATTTATGTTTTCCCTTCTAACCACATTATATATATTTATATTATTACTATTATCATATATTTTATAGAGACTTATATATACATTATAAAAACATCCCACGTGTTATTAACTTATAAAAGTAAATGTTTAACGGAAAATGGCAAGGAAAATCCTGGTTGTTTTTGACTCACAGGCAAAGAAAATCCTGGTGATTGCGTACAAAAGCTTGCGAAGATTTTAAGGACCAATTTAATAATAACGCGCTCATTTTTATTTTGAGCAATAACTCACTAATTTCTTAATTATATATAATGTGCCTCTCCAGTTTATTCTTTGATATTAATTGATCCTTCTAACATAACATTATATATATAACGAGCCCACCTAATACGTGTACTTCAAGGAAGTGCAAATGGGTTGGGATTTCTTAGAAAATATAAATGGGCCTGATTGACGTGAAATTATTTGTTCACCCAGCCCAGCAAATGTACTATACATTCTAGAAAACATGGGTTAAATATATGCCACATTTTTGCAGGCTGACATGTGGGCCAATAGGTCGAAGGCTACGCAAGGCGTTGTCAACTTGGTCAAAAAATGATTGCGTCATCCACAACCATTGGATTTATATGCAACGGCCGGCATGCACCTTCAATCTCTCGTCTTCTTCCTCCAGCGTCGCCGGGACCGCCTGGTCCGGCCTCCGGCGGCTAGCGGCTCTGCTTAGCACGCATCGCTGCAAAGCGCTACCCCACCACCGGCCATGCTATCCCTCTACCCCTCGACACCTCTTGTTATTCTCCACAGACTACAGCCCCACGCCGCAACAGAACCAGTTATAACCCTTCTCCTCCTCTCAATCTGTGACTCCACTGCCGTGTTTTCCCATCTCTGAGTCGTTCCCATCCGGGGCCTCGCCGTCGTCCACCGCCTCGCTGTGTTCGGTGCGGTGTGGTCAACAAACGAGAGTCATCGGAAGAGGACTGTACGTGAAGAGCCTGACGAGTGGGACCCACGAGGTCCATGGTCGCACGCAAGGAACGTTCCTCCTTATTAAGCTGAAAAAATGTTTCCTCCACCTGACAGTTGGGACCCACCGGTTGTATCATCGCACGGAAGGAAGTGCCTCCTTGTTTTGTGAAAAAAATTATTCATCCCGTTGACATCTGGGACCCGTCAGATTTGGTGACTGACTTGTGGGCCTACTAAGCGGACGTGTACGCACGGCTTTGCCAACTTAATCAACAAATGATTCTAGCAGCTGGACCGTTGGATGTTAATCCAACAGCCGTGCTCCTTCTTCAACCTCTGTTCTTGCTCCTGTCCCCTGTGGGCGGCACCGCGGCTGTGCTGCCGCGCACCCGAACCAGTGAAGTTTCCCACTCCTCTCCATATGCGACTCCACTGCCCCGTCTTCCCCATCTCCGGGTCATTCCAGTATGATTGCACTCGACACGGTGTGGTCAACGTGGTCATCAACCGAGAGTCATCGGAAGATGACTGTACGTGAGAGGCTGACGGTGGGGACGCACCACGCCCATGGACGCATGCATGCAACGGAACGCGGCGAGGTCAACGTGGTCAAGGAATGACTTCCATCGGAAGTATACTATACGTGGAGAGTCTTAGCTGGGTCCACGGCCGCAGCAAGTAAGTGCCTCCTTATTACGCGGAAAATAATGATTCCTCCAACTGACAGCAGGGACCCACTGGACGGGCCACCGTATTTTGTGAAAAAAATGTTTGCCCCCTGACTGCTGGGACCCACCGGACGGTCCATCGTATTTCGCGAAAAAAATGTTCCCCCGCTGTCAGCTCGGACCCACCGGAAGTGCCTCCTTATTATGCACAAAAAATGAATACTCCCCCGGCTAGCTGGGACCCACCTTGGTGGGAGGCTGACTTGTGGGCCTACTAAGTTGATGGGGATGAAGGGCTTTGTCAACTTAGTCAATATGAACGATTCTAGCTCCAGTGACCGTACGATGTCCATCCAACGGCCGTAGTGCTTCTTCAACCTCTGGTCTTCTTGCTCCAGCCGCCCAAAGCAGCGCCGGTCGTGCCGCATGCTCCTGCCCCCCGTGGCCGGCTATGCTGCCGCGGACGCCTCACCGCCCCCTACTATTCCCACCGCTGGCCAGGCCCTGCGGCGACGGCAGCCTCACACCGCAGCCGAACCAGTGAACCCTCGTACTCCTCTCCGCGCGGGCTTCCACTGCCGCGTCTTCCCCGGCTCCGCGTCGTCCCCTTCCTAGGCCTCGCCGTCATCCACCGCCGTGGTGCCTCCGCACGGCGTGGTCAACATGGTCAAGGAACGACTTCCATCGGAAGAGTACTGTACGTGGAGAGGCTGACGGCTGGGTCCACGGCCACAGCCCAGTTTTTTTGTGATTTGCCAAGTAAGTCGCTTTTGTCCGGCCTGTTGGGATGCAAATCTTTCAAGACAAGGAGAGCTTTCATTCGGCTGCCCAAGAAAATGGCCCATCAGTAATGAGAAATGGGCTGTGCATTTTTAAAACACATCAAACCGACAATTAGTTTCAAATATCTTTTTTTTCATTTCGAGATTTTAAATTACATTAATTTTTATGCGTGGAGAATTTGTTGGATTTTATATTGATATACATTTATTTTTAAAATCAGTTTGAATGTGAGTCGAAATTTCAGGATTAAAAACAGTTCGGACCGAACCAAAATATGCAAAATTTCGTATATTTTTTAACCGTGGCCACAATATGGGTTGTAATGCTAACAAAAAGAATATGGGCTCCAAAAAAACCTTAATAATTAGCAAATGGGCTGTAAATTATTAGAAATAATGGCAGATGGGCTGTAAGCTGTTTTCCACAGATTTGAGGCTTTCCTAAAAAAAGGTTGACGCACAAGCAGTGACTGTTGGATGGCCATCCAACGGCCGTCGTGCTTCTTTAATCTCTGCTCTTCCTGCTCCAGCCGCTCAAACAAGCGCCAGCGGGACTGCCTGCTCCCTCCTCCCCGCGGCCAGCTCTGCTGCCGCGCAGGCCTCACCGCCCCACCGTACTCCCATCGCTGGCCTAGCCATCCCTCTACTCACCCACACCTGCTGTTATTCTCCGGCGATGGCAGACGAACCAGTAAACCCTCGTACAGTCGTACTCCCCTCCGCGTGGGAAACAACTGCCGAGTCTTCCCTGCCTCCGTGTCGTTCCCTTCCTAGGCCTCGCCGTCGTCCATTGCCCTGGTGCTCTTGGCACGGCCTGGTCAACATGGTCAACGACCGACATGCATCTGAAGTGGACTGTACGTGGAGAGGCCGACAGCTGGGTCCACGGCCGCACGCAAGGAAATGCCTCCTTATTACGCGCAAAATAATGATTCCTCCACCTGACATCAGGGACCCACCGAAAGGGCCTCTGTATTTCGCAAAAAAAACGTTACCGCTGCTGACAGCTCAGACCCACCAACTATATATTCGCATGCAAGGAAGTGCCTCCTTATTATGCACAAAAAAATGAATACTCCCCCTATTAGCTGGGACCCAGTATAGTGGCAGGCTAACTTGCGGGCCTACTAAGTTGACGGGGACGGAGGGCTTTGTCAACTTAGTCAATATGCACGATTCTAGCTCTAGTGACCGTACAATGTCCATCCAACGGCCGTAGTGCTTCTTCAACCTCTAGTCTTCTTGCTCCAGCCGCCCAAACCAGTGGCGGTCGTGCCTCGTGCTCCTGCCTCCCGTGGCCGGCTGCGATGCGGCGGAGGCCTCACCGCCCCCTACTACTCCCACCGCTGGCCAAGCCATCCCTCTACTCACCCACACCCCCTGTTATTCTGCGGCGATGGCAGCCTCACACCGCAGCGAACTAGTGAACCCTCGTACTCCTCTACGCGTGGGAATCCATGGCCGCGTCTTCCCCGGCTCCGCGTCGTCCCCTTCCTAGGCCTCGCCGTCATCCACCGTGTTGGGGATATTACTACTGGGTGTAAACCGGCCTATCTGGGTCGGGTTAACTTCATCAGTAGTTAAGTATGTTAAAGCCCATGAAGGTAGATGAGGGCTTAAAGCCCATGATTGGTTTAAGGCCTGTAGCCGTAAACCGGCATCGGTATGTAAACTTGTATTGTAAGTTAGGAATAAGTAGAGACCAAACTGAACACGTATATGAGCCGGTGTTGGGACTCTGTAAATCGACGGGCGTCACCCATGTATATAAGGGGACGACCCGGCGGCGGTTCAAGGACTACAGACAACAATTCGAGACTTAGGCGAAGCTTGTTTGCTCCCTAGTCATTGAAACCCCATCAATTCCATCACAACTAGACGTAGGCTTTTACCTTCATCGAAGGGGCCGAACTAGTATAAACTCTCTTGCGTCCCTGTGTCCGCTTTAACCTCTTCAAGCTAACCCGTTGCGATGGCTCCATGACTAAGTCCTTTCACGAGGACATCTGCCATGACAAAACCACGACAGTTGGCGCCCACCGTGGGGCTATCGCACGATGGTTTCAAGTTCTTGGAGGGCCGCTTTGAAGGACTCGAGGGCTACGCTGTGGGCCGGATGACTAAGAGTTGTCGCGGCAAGCTCTACATCAATGATGCAGGCTAGGGCCCCGAGGCCGGCTCAGTTGAGTACGGGTACCGGGTCCCCTTTGGTGGCATACACGTTTTCATCGGCAAGATTGGTGAACCGGGCCCTGAGCCGGACATCTGCACCGACCTCGTCGAAACGGCTCAGCGTGCGCGATCCGCCCGGGTTAAACCGGCCGTGAAGTGTGCCTTCGTGGGAGTCATCCATGGAGGAGGTTATGAGGATGGATCGGAATCTCGCGGCGAGACCGTCGTTTATTCCGGCGACGAGTCATCAACCGGAGAAACCGAATCTCTATATCAGCTACAAGATGGCCGGATTGGGGGCTGTTCCGATGGCGATAGTATTCTGGACCCCTCTAATCTACCCAACCGAGTTGGAATATTCATGGCCGGCACACAAGCAGCGCTTCATTCTTCGACCGCGGCGCCAATAACCTCCGGTTCAGTAGCAGTGACGGCTGCCGGGGCAGGAGGCTCTGTACGCCCGCCGGCTCAAACTCTATCAGATCTATTTGATGCATTGGCTGTGCTTATGGCAGAAGCTAACCCGGCGGATCAGGACGTCCACAACGCAGAGATTGCAAAGGTGAGGGAACAGATCACCCAGGCCAAGGCGGACCTGGCAGCTAAGAATGCCAGGATGACCACAGAGCGGGCCGCTTTAGACGCACAAGCCTACAGGCTCATGTTGGACCAGAATGCGTCGCACGAAGTCATGAAGAGGAAGTACCGATCTCGTTTGCCTTCGGTTTTCGAGCCTAGAGACCTTTTCAACACCCCAGGAGCAGGAACCAGTAATCCACTGGAGGGAAACCAGACGGAAGCTCCTGGGACCGGCGCGCCGGTTCAGCCCCGTCTGATGGATCTGCCCCGTCAA
Source organism: Triticum urartu (assembly GCF_003073215.2). Classification (NCBI taxonomy): domain Eukaryota; kingdom Viridiplantae; phylum Streptophyta; class Magnoliopsida; order Poales; family Poaceae; genus Triticum; species Triticum urartu. The sequence goes on from NC_053026.1 coordinate 24,574,789, forward strand.
AACACTGTTATACCTCAAGCTGTTTCAACACCTCCGGGTCACTACTCCAACCCGATGGACAATCTCGTCGCCGCTGCTGCACGGCTAGAGGCCATTCCAATTGAAGGTGACTCGCCACAGGCGGTAGAGACGCGACGGGTCAAGGAGCTTCTTAGGACAGCTTTGGTCCAACAGGAAGCATACTCGTACAGCCGCGACCGGATCCACTCGACCCCTCGTCCAAGCCGAAGCTATAGCAGGCGTATGGATGAACCGGCAGTGTCAAGTAATGAACGACGTGGAGCACCCCGTGGCAACAACCCGGCGGGTGGTGCTGATAACGCTCAGGAAGTGGTGGACCGGGCCCGAGCGCGCAGGGAGGCCGAGTTAGCTGCACAATATCAGGCTCGGCAACTTACGCCGGTTCGTCCAACTATCTCGGTCGAACCTGGTGTTACTTCTAGTTCTTTGGGGGTGCCTTGCCTTGTCCCCACTTTACGCAATGTGCGCCTGCCCAAGGATTTCAAAGGCCCGCGCAAGGTACCAACTTACACGGCGGATCAACCTCCAGAGGCATGGGTGGAGAGCTATGAGATGGCCATGGAAATGCTCGATGTGGATGATGCGGCATGTGCGAAGTACTTCACCATGATGCTCGAAGGAACGGCCCATACTTGGTTAAAAAGCTTACCGTCCAATTCTATCAGTTCATGGGCCCAATTACGAGCCTGGTTTATCAGTAACTTCAAGGATACATGTAAGCAGCCTATGTCGATAGTGGATTTAGTTGCCTGTGTCTAGGAGGAAGGAGAATCGACGACACATTGGGTGCGCCGGGTCTCGCAGGTTTTGCATTCATCAGACCGCATCAACATTGACACCGCGGTTATAACCCTAGAAGGCAATTGTCGGTTTGGGCCCCTAAAGCTGAAATTAGGACGGATGAAGCGCCATTGCACTGACATGGGGACCCTCATGGATGCCTTGGTAAAGTATGCTGATTCTGATAGTACCAAGGATCCCGAGTCTGATGATGACAAGACAGGGAAGGGAAAGAAGAACAACAACTCTAAAGGTCAATAGCACCACTCGGCAGGTAACGGTAACGGAGGCAAGCGTAAAGCGGATGGAAACATGGACTTCGTGGCTAATACCAACGCGCAGGACAAGGGTCAGCGACGCAAGGGTAAACCGCCGAATCGCGGTGGAGCGCCTAACCCTAACCCGGACCACTTAAATTATCAATTAAACCAGCCCTGTCCAAAGCATGGGACGAAGGAGGTGCCAGCAAACCACCTTTGGAAGGATTGCTTCATTATGCAGGAGTTCAAGAATTCTAATGCTTTCCGGTATGATCACGGCTCCGGCGGTGGCTCAGGATCCGGGCCGGGATACAGTGGAGGAAATTCCGGTTCAGGATTTAATGGTAATTCGGGCGGACATAACAATCAAAATAATCAGAACAACCAGGGTGGTTACAACCAGCAGCAGCAACAGTCGGGTTACCAGAGCAACCCAAAGCAGTTGAATAGTGGGCAGTACCATGTTTTCACCACTAGCTTGAACAAGCAAGACCGGAAGGTTCAGAGGCGGGCAGTCAACTCTGTTGAACCGACCATGCCCCGTTATCTACGCTGGTCTGAACAGCCAATCATATGGAGCAGAGAGGATCACCCTCCCCAGGTTGATAATCCGGGTCAATTGGCTCTAGTGGTGGCGCCTCAGGTGGGAGGTTACAAGTTCACCAAGGTGCTCATGGATGGAGGGAGCAACATTAATATCTTGTACTATGAGACCTTCCGTCGTATGGGACTAACAGATAAAAATCTCAAACCATCCAATACGGTGTTCCACGGTGTGGTACCTGGCAAGTCAGCATATCATGTTGGTAAGATAGCTCTGGAAGTGGCCTTTGGAGATGATCATGATTCCAGGTCGGAAACATTGACGTTTGAAGTGGTGAAAATCCAAATTCCACATCACGCCCTGTTTGGGCGACCGGCCTACGCCAAGTTTATGGCACGGCCCTGTTATGTGTATTTACAGCTCAAAATGCCGGGTCACAAGGGGACAATAACGGTTCACGGAAGCCGTAAAATCGCTTTGGAGTGCGAGGAAGGAGATGCGGCCTACGCAAAGTCGGTTTGTGCCACCGAGGAGCTGAAGTATTATAAGGACAATGTTGATCCGGCGGACATGACTCCATTAAAGAAGCCAACCACGGAGCATGATCCGGCCCTGAAGTTCAAATCGACAGCTGAAACTAAGCTTGTTGACTTCGTGCCTGGCGATTCGTCCAAGCAGTTCAGCATCAATGCCAACTTGGATCCGAAATAGGAAAGCGCGCTCATCGAGTTCATCCGTGAGAAACGGGACATTTTTGCATGGAAGCCCTCTGACATGACAGGTGTACCGAGGCAACTCGCTGAGCACACCCTTAATGTGGATCCTAAATACAAACCGGTGAAACAGTTCCTCCGCCGGTTTAACAAAGAAAGACGCAAAGCGATTGGAGAAGAGGTAGCCAGGCTCTTAGCAGCTGGCTTTATTATTGAAGTTTTCCACCTTGAGTGGCTTGCCAATCCGGTGCTGGTCCTTAAGAAAAATGGCACCTGGCGCATGTGTGTGGATTACACAGATCTTAATAAGGCTTGTCCAGCAGATCCTTTTGCCCTCCCCCATATTGATTAAATTATTGATGCTACGGTGGGTTGTGAGCGTTTGAGTTTTTTGGATGCATATTCTGGCTATCATCAGATCAAAATGGCAGTTAAGGACCAGGAGAAGATGGCATTCATAACTCCCTTTGGAGCCTTCTGCTATGTTTCTATGCCTTGGGCTCAAGAGTGCCCAGGCAACTTATCAACGGTGTGTACAAAATTGTCTTCACAAGCAGATTAGCCGTAATGTACATGCTTACGTGGATGATATCATGGTTAAGTCAAGGGAGAAGGAGACTCTGGTTGACGACTTGAAGGAAACCTTTGATAACCTGAGGACGTACAAGATGATGCTTAATCCGGCCAAGTGTGTCTTTGGTGTACCGGCATGCAAGTTATTGGGTTTTCTGGTGTCCAACAGGGGAATCGAGGCTAATCCGGAGAAGATCATAGCCATCACCTCCCTGGCTAAGCCGAAGTGTATCAATGATTTTCAATGCCTGGCAGGCCGGATTGCCGCGTTAAGCCGGTTTATCAGCTGCCTTGGTGAGAAGGCAATCCCTTTGTATCAGATGTTGAAGAAGACGGATCAATTCGTCTGGAGTTCTACTGCTGATGAAGCATTTGAGGACTTAAAGCGACAATTGGCCAATCCACCTGTGCTCGCCGCTCCCATTGACAAGGAGCATTGCTGCTATATGTTGCTGCTAATGCTCATGCGGTCAGTGTGGCTATTGTGGTGGAGCGAAAAGAGGCAGGCAAGGAGCATCCGGTTCAACGTCCGGTCTATTATATCAGCGAGGTACTCATTGAGTCCAAGCAAAGGTATCCGCATTGGCAGAAGCTGGTATATGGAGTTTTTATGGCAAGCCGAAAGCTTAAGCAATACTTCCAAGGGCACCCCATTACGGTGGTCAGTTCTGCTCCCTTGGGGGATATCATCCAGAACCGGGAAGTGACTGGCCGGATTGCCAAGTGGGCTATAGAGCTTGGGCCGCACGGGTTGAAGTATGTGCCTCGGACGGCGGTTAAGTCTCAAGCACTTGTTGCTTTCATCAATGATTGGACGGAACTGCAAGCACCTGAAGAAAAGCCGGATCACACATATTGGACCATCCATTTTGACGGATCCAGGCAATTGGAAGGCTCGGGGGCTGGAGTCGTATTAACTTCCCCACAAGGTGATAAGTTTTGTTACGTTCTCCGCTTAATGTTCCCTTGTACTAACAATGCAGCTGAGTATGAAGCCTTGCTCCATGGTCTCCGGATGGCTAAGGAGATGAATCTAAGTCGAGTTAAGTGCTTCGGTGACTCGGACCTCGTGGCTCAACAAGTGTCTGGCACTTGGGATTCCAAGGACCCACTCATGGCAGCATATCGTCATGAGGTGGATATTGTTGCAGGTCACTTTAAAGGCTACCAGGTGGACCACATGGACCGACGGAAGAATGAAGCGGCAGACGCTTTGAGCCGGCTGGGCTCTCAGCGCAAACCGGTCCCGCCCAATGTTTTTCTGGATGTGCTGCACAACCCGTCGGTCAAGCTCCCTAGTGAAGTGGATTTGGCTATTCCTGATCCGGAGGCTCAATTGGTGGCAGCTCTTCATGTCATTCCGGATTGGACGCTTCCTTACCTGGCGTACATGAACCGGGGCGAGTTACCAGAGGATAAGACTCTGGCCCGACAGATAATCCGGCGGTCCAAGTCCATGACTATTGTCAATGGCGAGTTGCATCATTGCAGTGTATCAGGGGCGTTTCAACGCTGTGTGCCTCCTGAAGAAGGCTTTGAAATTTTGCGTGAGATTCACGAAGGACATTGTGGTCACCACGCCGGTTCAAAATCTTTGGTGGCTAAAGCATTCCGCCATGGCTTCTATTGGTTAACTGCTCATGCTGATGCGGAGGATCTGGTCAGACGATGTGACGGTTGCCAAAAGTTTTCAAGACATGCTCATGTGCCGGCTCAAGAATTGAGAATGATTCCAATTACTTGGCCGTTTGCGACTTGGGGGCTGGATATGGTTGGGCCTTTCAAAAGGTCCAAAGATAAGAAGACCCACCTCCTGGTGGCGATTGACAAGTTTACAAAGTGGGTGGAGGCAGAACCTGTTAGCAAGTGTGATGCGGCCACGGCGGTTCAGTTCATCAAAAAAGTGATTTTCCGGTTTGGCTTTCCACACAGTATCATCACAGATAATGCTACCAATTTGTCCAAGGGTGCCATGAAGGAGTTCTACGAACGAGAGCACATCCGGCTTGACGTTTCATCCGTAGCGCACCCACAGTCCAATGGTCAAGCAGAAAGGGCTAATCAAGAGATCTTGAGAGGCATCAAGCCCTGGCTTATGGTTCCTTTGTAGAGAACACCGGGTTGTTGGGTAGAAGAGTTACCATCTGTGTTGTGGAGCATCAATACCACACCCAACAGATCAACAGGATACACACCATTCTTCATGGTCTATGGAGCGAAGGCGGTTCTCCCTAGTGATATCCGTCATGATTCACCTCGTGTGGTAGCTTATGTTGAAGCGGACAACGAGACAGCATGGCAAGATGCTTTGGACCGGTTGGATGAAGAGCGTGACATAGCAGCTGCTCGCTCGGCGATTTACCAACAGGATCTTCGTCGTTATCACAGTCGCCGAGTTAGAACCAGAACCTTTCAAGAGGGAGATTTGGTGCTTCGGCTCATCCAAGATCAGACTGATATGCATAAGTTATCCCCACCTTGGGAGGGACCTTTCGTGGTCAGCAAGAATATGCACAATGGGTCATAATATCTGATCGATATTCGAGAGCATAAAGACTCACGTACATCAGAGGAAGAGACCAACAGGCCGTGGAACATAGCTCATCTTCGGCCTTACTATACCTGAGCCATTGGCTCTACTTATGTACATATTACGACGATGTATATATTATGATTAATATAATAAACCGGAACCTCAGCTAACGCGGGGTATCTGTTCTTTTACATCATGTGTGGTTACACGGAGTTGTTCTAAAGCGGCCTCTGGTTTACCCCTTGAGTTAGCTTTTCAAAGCATCATATAATATCACTTGGGGGCTTGGTCGTATCCGAACCAATGCAACACCTTTTGATAGGCGAAAGCCACCAGATCACTTGGGGACATGGTCAAGTCTGAACCAGTCACGCCTCTTGATCGGCCTAAGGCCACAGAATCACTTGGGGGCTTGGTCGAACCTGAAACATTGCCATGCCTCTTGATCGGCATAAATGCCATGGTTTCATTTGGGGACCTGGCTGACTTGAACCATAGCTACACCCATCGGGAGCTTGGTCGTGTCCGACCATGGTAACACCATCTGATCGGCTCAAATAAGCCTCTTTTTTGCAAATGGTTTTATCATTGCCTTTGCTTCACAAATTTTCTTTGATAGATATTTCTTTCTTTTTGTTGTGTTTTTAAACCGACAAAGTTCTAAACCGGTTCAAACTGTCAATTGACGGAACACGATCCATTATTAATCCGGAGACTATTTGCCCGGTTTGATTTTTTATAAACATCCTATTACGGAGTAACATGGTGTTTTATTATAACCCGGCATGGTTTACATGGTAAACCGGCATTATATATATACAGGAGCTGCTATCTCCTCCAACAGTGTGGGTTTATAAACCTCCGCTTCAAGATTGGCCAAGCCAACTTCATACCCAACGATGGCAGAAAATACTTTGGACAGTTCATCACCCAAAGGAAGAACAAGTTGCAGTAATTATGCACGAAGGCATATCAAAATCAAGAGTATCGGCTAGCCTATTACAAGGCAACACGGTGCCCAAAATAAGATCATTGTTTTTTCGCAAAGGAGAAACAGTTTAAACCGGCTTCCGGTTCAAGCTTGGTCACCAGCCTGGCCTGATGGTTGTGGGTCATCCCGCGCCGCTTCAACTTCAGCTTCCCTACCCAGTGGCTGGAAATCAACAGTTGTCCAGTCGATTCCCATTAAGGCTTGAAAGACAGCTTCATCATGGATCAGCAATGACGGTTCAATATCAGGAGCGTAAGTATGCTTACGGATTGGAGGGATCAGATTCTCCGCTTCAGGAATTGGTGCAGCCACTCGTTTGTTCTGGTTGTCATATTGGGCTTGATAATGAGACAAGTCTGCCTCTTCCACCAATTGGCAAGCTAGAGGGCGCACCTCCCGGTTTATCGCCCTCAGGTCCTCCTCATTGAATTCTGAGCCATCTTCCTTCAAGTGGGGGTAGCCTTGAGCCGCTTCAACAGGATCAAAATCCGGCACCCACGCTTTTGCCCGGGATAAGGCATTGATAGCACCGGTTCGAGCAGCAGATTTTTTCAGCTCTTCAACCCGGGCAGGAAGCATAGACAGTCTTTTCAGGGTGTCTTGAATCAAGGTGGGCGCCAGGCTGTTGTGGGACGCAGTTGAGATGATCCGCTGCACGCCAGTATAGAATTGCCCTGTCAATGTGTAGGCAGCCTTCAACTTCTTCCGCACATCTGACCCCAAGTGACCAATGCGTGTCCCTAAAACATTATAAAGGATTCACAAACCGGACACATCATAAGAAGGCCAAGTAACTACAGAAGTCAAGAAAGCTTACCAAAGATGGCGGCAGTCATGGCATGCACTTGACGCTTTACGCTGGTCAGTTCATCTACCACCGGTTTAAGTGCGGCTTCGGCATTTTCAGCTCGCTTAGTCAAAGCGGCCTTCTCAGTAGCCCAGCCTGCCCGCTCTTTCTTGAAGTCTTCCTTAAGCTGTTCCATGATGCTTAAGGTGCTGGTCAACTTCTCTTTTGCTTTTGAGGTTTCAGTCTGTTGGGACTTCAGATTTTCTTGGAGATCGGCGACTTGGTTTTCTTTTGTCTTCAGCTCAGCCTGCATACAGACAGTTATATGATTCAGCAAGCAGTGCAAGAATTGAAGGACCAACCACATAACAAGTTATGCACTTGGCCCTTGGGGGCTAATGCCTATTTGATCTTCATATTTCACTTGATTATAAAGTCCCAAGATCAATACAAGTATTCAACTTGGCACTTGGGGGCTAATGGCTATTTGCTCGAATAAATTCTGATGCTGCGATCTCAATTACTTAAAGACCCGGTTTAACTACACCAAGTTGAACCGGCCCTTGGGGGCTATATCAGCGAATTTCGAAGCATTGGGACTTATATTAGCAAGTCCCGGTTTGAATGAAGATTCTAAACCGGCCCTTGGGGGCTAGGAGAGTTAACAAAATTGAAATATCCAAGCAGGAAAAAGTACATGAAAGTTACCTCAAATTTCTCTTTCATCATATTCACCAGACCAGTTTCATAATCACGGCTGCTATACAGCCGATTCAGGTAGCCAGAATGAAGATCTTGGGCATTCAGAGCAGCATAGGTCGACAAGTCAACATTCCACTTGCCTTTGCCCATGGCAGCAAATTCTTCTTTGGCGGTATGCTTGGATAAAACAACAGGATTGCTGGGCTCAGTACGGCCAATGCCAGTAATTACAACTTCATCATCCTTAGCATCACCGGTTTGCACTGGCACAATCGGTTTGTCAGCAGGCTGGGATGGACTGGTGGATCTCCCAAACCGGATGGGGCTTGTGGGCTGGTTGACAGGGCTTGAGGTGTCAATAGGCCTTTCTTCAGCAATAAAATCGGCATACTGCTGTGGTGGATCATTGGGTATATCTTCAGGAATAGCCGCTTCAAGATCTGGTGTTTTACCCAGTTCAGGGATGGCGTCCTCCTCGGCCGCTTTATCCAGGCGAGCCTTCTTGCTCGGCCTAGGCTTGGCCCTGAAAGGAATAACAAAGTCAAATACAGCATATGTTCCGAGGTGATGTACCAGAAATATTATGATAAGTATAGCTTACCCAAGCACCGTTTTGAGCGGTGGCAGCTGAGTAGCCAATGACTCGCCAGAGGATGAGTGGGAAGTAACCTGATAATCGGAGTCAGATGGATTAAGAGGTTGACGAAAACAGCCCGCTTTAGGACAAGCACTGACAAGAAAATTAGAGACCTCTGAACGGCGTTTCCGAACCGGACTGTTCGGTAAACCGGCGGAGGTAAGTACCTGGCCGCTGTGCCGGGTTGTGTGGCGAGCTTCGTGCTGTTGGGTCTTCATAAGAAATTTGGGATCCAAGTAAGCAAGAGGATGAGAAAATTTAACCTTCCGGTTTGCCTGACGGATTTTTAGTGAAGGCAAAGGGTTTGAATCGGAAGAGAGAGTAATTACCTCTGCAGCATCAGCATGGCTGGCTTAGGCATCATCATGACAAATATCATCATCAATAAGGTGTATGAAAAATAAGCCAGGTGAGTCAAGCTCTACCTCAAGGTCCGGATTACCCACATCATCATCAGGGGCCGGATCAGAAGATGCAGTGGTTTTCTTCTTATGAGCAGGCCGTTTCACGACTTTAGTCTTTGGCCAGTCTGTTTTTTCTGGCTTCTCCTGGGGAAGCTTCTTGCTCCAAAACGGATCATTGCCCTGTTTAAACAGACATTGATATTAAACAATGACCAGATATATCAATAACAGGTTCAGTAAAAAGAAAAATCAAACTCTTACAGCTGGCGGTTTGTTGGTGGCGCAGAAGGGAAGCAGGCCGGTTCGAGCACAGACGTGTTCCGGTTCATTCAGCATTTTATTCACAGCCTCTGTGATTTCTTCGTCAGTGAGCTGGATGTTAGCATGTCGCAGTGGGTCATCAACACTGCCAGTATACTCGCACATCAAACTGGAGCACTGACTAAGGGGCAGTATGCTCCACGATATCCAACAGCGAGCGAGATCAACCCCTGTTAAACCATTAGCCATGAAGGCTCTGAGCTTGGACAGTTGAGGAGCGTATTTGCTTCTCTCCTTGGCAGTCAACCTTTGTGGAAAGGGGTGTGTGTTGCTAAGCCGCTCCGGACGAAAGCCAGGCAAAGGATTTTCACCAGCAGGGGAGGTGTCTTTGCAATAGAACCATGTTTGATTCCACTCTTTGGGGTGGCTGTGCAGTTTGGCGTGAGGGTATGTGACCTCTTTCCTTTTCTGAATCGCCACACCACCCAATTCCATATTGGAACCGTCAGTAAACTCAGTACGGCGGTTTAGATGGAAGCAGTCTCTGAACAACTCAAATGTGGGCTCCTCTTGAAAGAACACCTCATAGAGCACTTGGAAGTGACACATGTTTGTAACAGAGTTGGGGCCAGTGTCTTGTGGGCGGAGTTGAAAATTGGCCAAAACATCTCGGTAAAATTTAGAACCGGGCGGCTTAAAACCCCGGGCTAAGTGATCTACGAAAATGACGACCTCTCCTTCTTGAGGTGTGGGAGGGCATTCTTTGCCAGGGACCCTCCAATGGATGGTGTTTTTGCTGCCTAAAGCGCCGATCAGGACTAAATTGTTCAGTTAAGTCTTTGTGACGCGAGAAGGAACCCAGTTGCACTCATATACTTGCTTGGCCATGATGAAATCTACAAGATAGGTGATTCCGGTTCAAGAATGCATTGATTAAAGTACACTGGTATGTACAATGTTAAACCGGAGACAGCTCTATCTAAACCGGAGTTTTATGAAGCAACAGCATCTGGTGGTTCAACAACGGGACTAATGGTATATACCGGTTTGGCAATTTTTTCTACAAAGTTAAACCGCCTGGTCTAAACATTGAAACAGTCGAGATTGCAGATGAGTAAGTATGCAAAAACAGGTTTCACAAGATTATACTATAGCGTTGGATCTGGAACATGTTCATAAAAGAGATAAAAATTCAAGGCCCAAAAGGAGCAGTGCCGAATCAATGAGCCATCGCTGCGGATAAGATCTATGGTCTTAATATGCGAAAGTGAAAACAGAGGGTAAAAACTACTGCTACACAAAAGCAAAGATTCACAGACTCGTCTAAAGATCTAGCATATGAACAAGGAGCAGGCGATGAACACTAGAGAGCATGGAAACCCTATAACAGATCTATAATGAAAAAGATAGAAGACTTACCGGAGCTGAGGAAGACGCGGAAGGTCGCCGCGGTGCTCTGGTATGCTCAGGGTGATGCAGCGGCCAAGGTTGGTGCAGTAGTTGATGGCGGCGGCGGAGCTCCGAAGCTGGGCGACGCGAGGAAGACGAAGTAGAAGGGCACGAAGGGGAAAAAAGAAATGACCCTTTGGTCCTATTTATAAAGAAAGGGACATGTGTCAGGCACGAGAATCAAGGGGCCGCAAATTTGGAAACGGAGCTGTTGCCTTGATTGTCGCAGATCTATTAAACAAGAAGGTATCATGGATAGTTTCTTCATGACAGATGACGTCACTCCGGTTTACAGTAATCAGAGAAGATGACATCACGGCGGTTCACCAAACTACAAGAAGATGTTGAAGATGAAGTTTTTGCTAAAGGATTGACATGAACTTGTTCAAATCAATCTGGGGCCTAATGTTGGGGATATTACTACTGGGCGTAAACCGGCCTATCTGGGCCGGGTTAACTTCATCAGTAGTTAAGTATGTTAAAGCCCATGAAGGTAGATGAGGGCTTAAAGCCCATGATCGGTTTAAGGCCTGTAGCCGTAAACCGGTGTCGGTATGTAAACTTGTATTGTAAGTTAGGAATAAGTAGAGACCAAACCGAACACGTATATGAGCCGGTGTTGGGACTCTGTAAACCGACGGGCGTCACCCATGTATATAAGGGGACGACCCGGCGGCGGTTCAAGGACTATAGACAACAACTCGAGACTTAGGCGAAGCTTGTTTGCTCCCTAGTCATCGAAACCCCATCAATTCCATCACAACTAGACGTAGGCTTTTACCTTCATCGAAGGGGCCGAACTAGTATAAACTCTCTTGCGTCCCTGTATCCGCTTTAACCTCTTCAAGCTAACCCGTTGCGATGGCTCCACGACTAAGTCCTTTCACGAGGACATCTGCCGTGACAAAACCACGACACACCGCCCTGGTGCTCTCGGCGTGGCGTGGTCAACATGGTCAAGGAACAGCTTCCATCAAACATGGACTGTACGTGGAGAGGCTGACAGCTGGGTCCACGGCCACAGCAAGGAAGTGCCTCCTTATTACGTGCAAAATAATTATTCCTCCACCTGACAGCGGGGACCCACCGGACGGGCCACCGTATTTCGCAAAAAAAAATTTCCCCTGACTGCTGGGACCCACCAGCTACATCTTCGCACGCAAGGAAGTGCGTCAGGGAAAAAAAACGATTCTCCCCCTGACTGCTGGGACCCACCAACTACATCTTCGCAGGCAAGGAAGTGCCTGACGGTCGGGACCCACCTGGTCGAAGCGTATGTAGCGTTGTCATTCTGGTCGTGAACGTGTACGAACATATATACTGGTGGATGTAGAGGCGCGCACGTGTCGTAGTAGAGGCGCATACGTGTCGTAGTAGAGGCGCGCACGTAGCATGTACACGTATGTACAGCGGCCAGGGTGCAACAAAGAAAATGCGGCCATGTATGTGTACATACGGGCGGGGTCTCGAACGCCTACGCGTGCATACGTACGGCCAGGACTCGTGTACATGGCTGAGTCGGAACGTAGAAAAAGCATCGTTGTCGTGTTCATGGGGAGGCAACGGAATGCGTCGTGTTCATGGGGAGGAAACGAAATGCGTCGTGTTCATCGGGAGGCAACGGAACACGTGGGAGCCAACCGGCTGGGTCGGAACGGAATGCATGGTCGTGTTCATCGGGAGGGCTTGGACGGAATAGGCGATGGAAACGAGGCCTGGCATACCGCCCAATGGAGGAAACGGACCTCCTACGTTCGGAACGGGGTCCTGTTGATCGGGAGGGGTGTGGCTTACCGCAAAACGGAGGATATGAACCTCCTACGGTCGAAACAGGGGTCCTGTTGATCGGGAGGGGTGTGGCGTACCGCAAAACGGACGAAACGGACCTCCTATGGTCGAAACGGGGGTCATGTTGATCGGGAGGGGTGTGGCGTACCGCGAAACGGACGAAATGGACCTCATACGGTCGAAATGGGGGTCCTGTTCATCGGGAGGGGTGTGGCATACCGCAAAATGGGACTCCACGGGATACTGTTCATCTCCACCGTCGACCTCCTCCAGCCTCCACGGGCTACCGTCGACCTCCTCCAGCCTCCACGGGCTCCTGTTCATCCAGCCTCCACCGCGTGCTAGTCCACCGGCTAGTGTTCAACCACCCCTCCACGGGCACCCCTCCACCGTCTACTGTTCATCCAGCCCTCCACACCACGGGGTCCTGTTCAACCACCCCTGCACGAGCACCCCTCCACCGTCTACTGTTCATCCAGCCCTCCACCACACCACGGGGTCCTGTTCATCCAGAGGCAATGCCACCGCTCACTATTCATCCAACCCCCCTCCCCCCGCAACGCTCACTGTTCATCCAATCGATCGGCTTCAGCTAGTAGCAGTAGCGAAGGAATTGCTCGATCGGGTTCAGTTAACAGCCATCGATCGATCGCTCGGGTTCAGTAATGCGTCCTGCGGTGCAATCGGTCGGGTTCAGTTAGATCCCAACGCCTTGCTCGGGTTCAGTTAGAGCCAATGCCTCGCACACACGCGCGTACGTGTACGAGAGAAACGCACATCGCTCGGCCCCCGACCTCCCACCGTAACTAGGAACTCCCCGAAACTTTCCTCCCCCTCGCTTCTACCATGGTTTTTTCCGTCATGGACGGCCCAAAGAATGTCATGCAGCTGCGTCTCCGGCCCGCCCAGGAGAAAAGCCCATTTTCTGTCATGATTTTTTGTCATAGAAGTAGGAGCCCACCACATCTATGATGATATCGGGTTTGTCACAATTATCGTCATAGAAGTGTCATATGTATGACAGAAAAAAAATCGTTCGGCCCAAAATGTCACAGATGTGTCTTTTTTTGTAGTGAATGCCAGAAACAATTCAACTTCGTTTCGCCGACATGTGGGACATCCTTCATCCGGCTCCACCTACCATGCAGCAATATTGAGTGCACAACTGCAGGGAAAGATTCACCCCGGTCGTTGCGCCGCAGTAGTAATGACTAGTGAGCAGTCAAATCACAGAGCCCCACCTTTGCCACAGTAAGTTGCTCAAACGAAGCAACCATCATTTCTCTATTCGTTGAATCCACTGGTACTCCCATATTCCCAGAGTAATAAGTTGCTCGGGCGAAGCAACCATCACTTCACCTTTCCCACAGTAAGTACTACCTCCTTTTCTATTATTCTAGAAACAAACACACGCAAATATTTGACGATAGCAGCACAGCAACTGAATCAAAAATCAAAACCAACCAATGAACTACTACTAATGGTGAGTGTTTGCTAGTATCATGTACTCTGTCCGTCCATGTATATAGGGCTTAATGTGTTTTCCGAGACTAACTTTGGCCCTGTTTGGATCCATGGGTTAGAGTAAGTTTGAGCTAGTTGGGGCTCAAATGGCCCTAAAGTATCCAAACATGAGGGTTAAATTGGACCAAGTTGCACCAAACCCACCAAAAAATATCCCACCCAAGAGGTGCTAATTGGAGATAGTTCTCATTGGGCCCACTGAAAAATCACTTTTCTCTCTCTATCCCACCAGCCAAGTGGTGCTAATTGGAGCTAGTTATCGTGGGGCCCACTGAAAAATCACTTTTCTCTCTCCATCAAGTGCATTTATTATCAATCTAACCCTGTCATCCAAACACCTCTTTGGCTACAGTTAGTTCAGGGTTAGCCATGAGTTAGTCTAACCTCTAGGTAAGTTAGAGTATCCAAACAGGAACAGTATAGGACATGCAATTTTCTCAAAGCATATCGTCAAATTCGTACGTGAAAGGATCTTTTTTTTGAAACGGAACGTGAAAGGATCTTTGAATGATATAGTTTTCAAATTATATAAAATCTTATCAATAGTCAAAACCAAGTGTTACTACTACACCAAACAAGTTCAAAACGAGAAACTGGACCCACTCACGGCACGGCATGCCTATCTCGTTTGGTCTGTCGGTCAAAGCGCTTCCTCTTCTTGGCATAACGATAGAGTACAGTAAATTTTTTAGAATGCTCTTGGCATGTCACTAACATGTGATGAGTTAACCGACCTCAATAGACGGCAAAATCGCCAGCCCGCCGCACTTTGAGAGAGACGAGGAGCAAGAAGCGATACGGGATGGTGGATTACTAGAGCTAGGTGTCGCACGAAGGCCAAGAAATATGGTGATAGCGTGGGTTGGCCATGTATGATGTAACTGCACTAGGTTGTCGTGTTTTGGACTACTGTGGAGAAGATTGGGTAGATTTTATCTCGTCGAATAATAAAGAGTCCAGACGCTCCACCGCGAGGTTTCTTGCTCCTTCTTGGTCATCGGAAAGCGTTCTTCTAAGTTCTACCGACACATGGGCCATCCAGCATCCAAGTCCATGTGTCATGCTAGAAAATGGAGTTAAGTATAGTAGGAGAGACTCACCAATGGTCACGAACGTAGGTGGAGTACGTGGATGAATCATCCAAAAAAGGAATACGAGCACGAAGAGAAGAGGTGCAGGCACCGACGCAGGTACTCTTTGCCACTTTCCCTAATACTCACGCACGGGTACACGCTGAGCTCATTTCTGTACGAAGAGGCAGCTCACCAGATAATTTGGCGATGATAGTATGTAGTTGTTCATGGGAACCACGCGTGGACAAATCAAAGTTCGATCATGGCGCGGTGGCGCGTTTTTTATAAATTAAGTTATTCTATTCGATGGCACGTACATAACATTATTTTCTCAATGGAACATGAACCATGCACACACTAAATGACGGAGGACGAGGAGAAGCTTTTGCTTTATGATAGTGTACAGGCGGTGGACGTGCAGCAATTCATTCGGTGTCAGATTGCCAGAAGTATCTATACTATAGTACCATCATCATTATTCGACTTCCGGAAGAGGCGAAGAGCCAAGCACACGGTCACCTACTCACAGTATAACCGGTCGTGTTTGCATGAATTTTTTAACGTAGTACAATCTGAGTGGATTGCTCCAGTGGTCATCACACGTGAGCCAATCGATTTGCACCCTTCCGCACTCCATTTTGTCTTGTGTTCCTTCCTCCGTCCAACACGCTGACAAGTGAGCCCCATGCTCATGTATGCACACGTGGTAGTCAATTATTTTGCCAGAGTCAGCTATCACACCCTTTCGATGCCACGTCAATGTACCCACTAAAAACAAGTTAGACTTGTTTGGTTCAACCGCCTCCCTAGGTGTTTGGAGAGGAATTAGTCGTCGTGCGGTGGTTCTGTAGGTGGGCAGGCAGCAAAAAATAGGGGAAAACGTGCGAAGCAGCTAGACGAGAGATTTGGTTGATTTTATATCGCCGAATAATATAAAATATTATGAGTGCAGATGCTCTACCGCGAGGTTCCTTGCTCCTTCCCGGTCGTCGGGAATCTATGAGGATGTTTGGTTCATGGCTAGCTTTGGGGCTGTTTGGTTTGTGACTATTTGGTTCAAGCCACATCATAGTCACACCTAAGGTTAGGCAAGTTTGACAAACTTAGGTGAGTGTTTGGTTCAAGCCACACCTTAGTCAAGCCACACTTGGACCCCACATGGCATCCACGCAAAAAATATGGCAAGATTCCCTTAGGATTGCCAACTTGTGGCTCTCATTTTGATGAACTAACCTTAGGCAAGCTTGGCAAAAATGTGTGGCGAAGTGTGGCAATGCTAGGCCTAGAACCAAACAGCCCCTTCGCCACAACTAATCTTAGGCAAAGTGTGGTTGCCACAAAAAGTGTGTCTATGGCCACCACAAGTGTGGCAAGATTTGACAAAAAGTTGAGCCTATGACATGTGGACCATATAACTAGAGAAGTGTGGCAAGCCACAATAGTGACAATGAACCAAACACATGTCTAAGATGTTGTGAGCTTTGTTCATCCTTTTGCCAACACGCGGGACATCTAGCATCAAGGTGCGCGTGTCATGCAAGAAAATGGAGATAAGCAGTGCGTAAGTGAGTTGTGCACTTCGATGGCACCTAGTACTACGCAATATTTTTTTTCTCCTCGATGGCACGTGAATAGTGCACGTACTCAATGATGGAGCACGGGATGGTAGCCATGGACATGGTCGGCCCTTTTTGGAGAGAGTACTAAATAACTTTGATGTGTCCCGTCAACTCGCAGAACCATGAGAAGCTTGCTTACTACGCCTTCTCCCTCTGCCATCGCCAATGCGTGCGCGGTGGCTTGTAGCACGAGGAGAAACTTTTGCTTACAAGCGGTGGACATGCAACAGTTCATTTGGTGTCAGATTGCCAGAAGTACTACTGTAGAACCATCATTATTGTTCGACTTCCGGAAGAGGATAAGAGCCAAGCGCAAGGTCACCTACTAACCTAGTACTACTAGTATACTATAGCCAAAGCTGGTCCACCTTTTTATAGCATGGTTAATTAATATAGGCCGCTCTTGCAGCGGCACATCATTAACACAGTGCTCTTGCAGCAGCAAGTACTCTCTTCATAAGGAAAACTAAAGGATTGGAGTGGCATGTCCACTTGAATCCCATAGCATTAACACAGTATTCCCCTAAAAAACCAGAGTGTTTGACACAGGAAAAACAAAGGAAGTGAAAAAAAAGTTGGGTGGATGCTAGATTGCCAATTAACACATGGTTACATAGGAAAAAAAATCTTATAGCATTCTATCCTATGAATCAAACGACCAATGTAGGGAGCACGGTGCTGCCTCTCATCGACCTCCTCTACATGAGTTTTCTTCTAGTAGTGGTGGAGCTTAGGCCAAGGACACATTTGATTTTCAAGTAGGGCTCGATTAACACAACTATGTCTCCTAACTAGCAGTGCCCACCTGCAAATGAGCACCACCGTGAGCTGTGCGACAATGATAGAGGCTCTGGAAGGACCG
Source organism: Triticum urartu (assembly GCF_003073215.2). Lineage (NCBI taxonomy): Eukaryota > Viridiplantae > Streptophyta > Magnoliopsida > Poales > Poaceae > Triticum > Triticum urartu. The sequence continues at coordinate 24,592,310 of NC_053026.1, forward strand.
GAGGTAGGCGGGCAATGAGACGACAAGGTAGCCCAATGACCACTTGAGCTTGAAAGGCACCCGCATGATCTCCTCTCCTCATAGGGAAGGTCGAGGTCCATTGGGTACATCTCTGACGACATCCGCGGCTTCCGACGGCGTCGTTGCCATTTCATTAGTGTAAATAATTAGTCAACAATCAAAACCGCCTAAACTCTAACATGTGAACACTAAAACCGCTCAAGGGGGTGATATACCTGATTTTCGAGATTTGAGGGTAAAATCATACCAAAATTGACTTTGGGGGGTTATTTGTCCATCAACTTACATTTGAGGGTGAAAAATATACTTCTTTCAATGGTCCGCCGGTCAGAGTATTCTTTTTAGATTTATAACATGTGGGACCGAGTGTGAGTGAACCGACCTCAATCGATGGCAAAATCGCATGTCGGATGCACTTTGGGAGAGACTAGGAGCAAGAAGCCATACGGGCTAGTCGTGTCATGCAAGAAAATGGCTGGTCTCATGTTTAAAACTTGTTGTACTATAGTAGAGGTATATGTAGATGTAGATGTAGTGTAGACGTAGATGCAGATGTAGATGTACATGTTGAGATGTAGAGATAAGTGAGACTCGCCAACAGTCACGAACGTAGGCCTCATTCCCTAACAAAAAAGGAGTACGTGCACGAAGAGAAAAATTGCACGCACGGACGCACGTACTCTGTGCCTCATTTCCTAACACACACACGCGGGTACACGGTGGAGCTCATTTCTGGATGAAGATGCAGCTCACGTGATAATTTGACACATTTAGTAGTTGTTCACTTAGTGGAGGGTCAGGAACCACACGTGGACGAATGAAAGTTCGACCATGACGCGGTGGCATGTTTGTTTTTAATATTTTCTTTAATGGCACGTACGCGGTTTTTTTCTTGAATGGCACGTGAATCGTGCACATACTCAATGACTGTAACATCCCAATTTTTATTAAATTTGGATGTTAATAGAATCATTCAATGCATATCATATTTCTTTGCATTATGGAGTTTTTTTTATATTCAAATAATATCTTTTCCACTCGAGAAAAAACAAATGAGAGGGGATAAGATGACTTCCTCAAAATATAAAAGAGTGGGAAATTTTATTTTGAATATTATTTGAAGTTTTGGAGTTTATTGGTATTTATTTTATTTGCAAAAAGTGCATTAATTGCATTAGGAAAATATTTTCAAAATGTTCTGTGCTTAAGTTAATGTTCATTAGGCTCTAAATATTGCATAGTTATTTTAGAAATTATTGTGGTGTTTTTATTAATTCATTTGAATTGTTTAGGGACACTTTAGTCTTAGGTTTAAAAAAACACGCACACATGCACTCACCCGCCTAGACCAAAACCAGTTCGGCCCAGGGACGCGCGCGCTCAGCCAGCCGCGCCAGCCAGCCGGCCCAGCTGACCATTTGGCCCAAGGCCAGAGCCTAGCGCCCGACGCCTTCCGCACCGGTCGACCGCCCGTGCCCCCTCTCGCTTGCTACCGCCGCTGCCACTACCAGGCGGACCCCGCCTCGTCAGCTCGTCCCCAACCTCCCGCACGGCGCGTGATAAACATCCGCGCCTCGTCGCCGCAACCGTCGGCTGCCTCGCGCTCGGATAGAGCTTATCCGCAGCTCCCGACCCCTCTGCCCTCGCCTATATAAAGGCCAGGACCCCCTCTTCCATCCTCTCCATCTCGCTTCTTCCCACGCCGCCCCTACTGCTCGTCGTCGCCGTTCGCATCTCGCCGGAGCCACGCCACTCCGCCGTCCATTTCATCGTCTGTGACACCCCCTAGCTCTCCTTCTTTTGTCAATTGGATCCCCGCGACAACGCGCATCGTTTTGACACATTTTTTGCCCTAGGTACCGTCGGAGCGGACGCATCGTCGACGCCGGAGTCGCCGGAGCTCCGAAGGCAGCCGTCTTCGCCCCGCCCCGTCCGGACGTCGTCGATGCACGCCGACACCACCTTCGCGACGCCCAAGCCGCGCCGCACCTCCACGTCTTCTTCCCCGATGCCGAGTACCGCCGTAGCCACCGTCCCCTCCGTCACCGACGCTGCGCCGCCGTCTTCGTCGTCGCCGGCCACCACCACCACCCACTGTAAGCCGCCGCCCCACTCCCACCCGTTAGATCGATCCCCGATGGCCCAGATTAGATTAGGTTCAGTTTTTTTGCGAAGGGGTACGCGGTTAACCGCGGTTCCCTTAGACCGTGCAGTTTATTTAAACCGAGCGTCGCTTTTCTTTAATTAGCCACCACTGTTGTTTTTTTTTCTTATTTAGCGGCTGTTCGTCGTATAACCTCCGCAGCGGACGCTGCCCGGCCAACCAGGAGCCGCCACGTGGCTAGGGACCTGTTTGCTGTAGTTTTTCTTCACCATTTAGTCCCTGTAAATAGCAGATTAGTCCCCGATCTTAGATTAACCATAACTTTTTAACCGTAGATCCAAACTCGATGAAACCAGCGGCAAATTCTTCGTATTGTTTAGATCTATCTAGTAGAATAGCTTTTGCAAACTTTTGTTAGATTCAAATTTGGATTTATCCAGATTCGATTTCAAACTTCAAATAGCCATATCTCCCAAATCGTAGCTCCGATTAAGTTGATTCATTTTGCATGTTGTCACTGTAGCAAAGCCCTATCACCTGGACCTTTGTCACAATAATTTTCACACACTAGATTCTGCCCTTTAATATTTTACTAGTATGCATAGTATGCACTATACTTCACATTGCTCCTTGAACCATAGGACTATGTTGTTTTGCACTTAGTATATTTCTGTAGTAGCTTAGTGTGTTGTATGTTCATTTGGTTTTTCCGAGACTTTTTGCTATGCATGTTCTTTTGGTCTCTGGAATGTTGCTTATGTTTGTTTGTCTTCTTTGCGATAGATTGCCCGGAGTGCGAAGCAGAATATTATCAGTCTTTAGAATTCAACCAACAGTACCAAGGCAAGTTGCATCTTGATCATGTTTCATTACCTATGTTTTTATTATGCACTTAGTTCTTTGCGGTAGGACTGCATGGTAGGAATTGATGCCGCATGACTATGCTTTTCACCTAGTAGTTCATTGAGGTAGGTATGAACCATATAACATTGTCGCCATCGTTTTACATTATGTTGCTTCGCTAAGTAGACGTGGATTGGGGAGTGAACATTGTAAAGTATGAGTGACAATGTAGTAAATAGGACCTAAGATAATTAATGAACTACCTGGGCGGAAATTTGTTGGAATGGTGGCGAAGTACAGTGGGGCACGCATGGGAAATCCATGGTGGTGCACCACTAGTGGACCGTCCGCTCAGGCTCAAAGAGATCAATCGTATTCTCATGTCTAGAAGCTTACGTGTGCAGCCACAAGCCAATATGGGCTCTGGCTTAGTCGAGTAGTTAGTGTGACCCCTTCCAGGATGGGCTAGCAGATGTAGAATGACGTAGGTGTACCGGCCTATCCGTGGGTAAAGGGGGAACACTTTTGAAAGACTATGTCTCAATCTTCTGATCATGGAGGTGGTTGAGTCTTGTGGGGAAAAGTGCGCAACCTCTGCAGAGTTTTCAACCTAATCGATTAGCCGTGTCCCCGGTTACGGATAACTTGAGCATCTAGTAGTGGAAATGGCGGGAGATCTCCTCACCTTTAATTAAACAGTTGGGTTTTAAATGAAACTTGCGGACGGATGGAGTTGGATTTGCCAACTCAACCTATGCAAATGTGTAGTAGTAGAATAACAATCTTTTCTAATAGGGAAAAAACTAGCTTTATGCAAAAAAACTAAACTTAGAGCTTTCCACCAGCCAAACTGCATGTAAAAGTAGGTTCATTACACTATGATGTGACTTGCCAGTACATTCAATGTACTAACCCATTTGGCTGCAACTTATCACGTTGCAGATATATCCAATGAGGATTAAGGTGCGATAGGTCGATGTTCTACACTCAACCTTGCTCGTGGAGTTGGACTCATTTACTTCTTTGCTTCCGCAGTATTTGCTTATTGGCTTTATGCCCTATTTTGTAATAAATGTATTGCTCCTGGACTATCGATGTAATAAAGAGATGTGTGTTACTTCTGTTATTTCATCGAGTACTGTGTGTGCTAGCAAGTTGATCCAGGGACTAGCACGGTAAGCACAGAGACTTCGATTCTTACCGAGTTGGGTCGCTACAAGATGGTATCAGAGCACACGTTGACTGTAGGACGCGACCCATAGAAATGGAGAAAAGCCATAGGATAAAAACTATAGTTTTCATTTTCCATATATATTCTTTGGTCTCGTACCTTCTCTACTTCAATACTAATTTCCTCTCTTTTTCAAAATGTAGATGTCATCCGCCCTTGTTGAGTTCGAGCAGCCCGATGAGACCATGCCCTTTGGAAGGCAGCTGGTGAAGATCAGGAAGCACCTGAAGATTGGGCTTCCCACATTCACTGGAACCTTCACAGCCACCCTACCCGAGGAGACACGTTGGAGGATCGATGCTCATATCTTCAGACGCATCCTCGGAAACCGCACCAAGCCCATTGATTTCCATGTGGATACCGCAACATGGGGCTTGGGCAGGGGTATCGCTGGTCACATTGCTCTCGGACGCATTCGGGAGGTGTATGACGAAGACCTCAAGAGGACCTCCTTCGTGATGTACGGACGCCGCGACGTAAATGGAGATGTGGTGCGTACCCTGGAGGACGAAACGATAGCATCCCATATCCAGGACATGGAGGAGCACATTCGTATGATGGAGCTGGAGCTGTCCGACAACATGGTTGTCATCAAGAACCTCATGACCCGCAAGGCCGAGCTAGAGGAGGAGCTCCAGGACGCTCGCATCGAGCATGAAGGAGAGTTGGACGCACTGCAGGAGAAGATAGACGATCTGAAGCTTGAGCTCGAGGAGGCCGAGGAGAAGCTGGATGAGGGAGAAAACATCCAGGAGGATCACTCGTATGGTGCCTATGTCAGCCAGGAGAGAGACCAAAATGATGAGCTCGGAGATGACGACACGGAGAGCGATGCAAGGACACCCGATGTTGACATGGTTGACTGGTCCTCATCTGATGAGAGTTAGATTTTATACCACCATGAGAGTTTAGAAATTCGATTTCATTATCCGATTAGTTTTATTTCATTTGTAAGACCTTGTCAAATCTTGTGACATGGCTTACCTTAGGTTTGATTATTCATGTGAACCTCTTTGTTTGAAATTGAATTGGAGTTGTCGGGTGGCAGGTGCGACATATGCCAACGGGTGGCTTATCATTGTGGGAGCCAATAAGACATCGCCGGTGCCTGGAAACGGGATAAGGCGAAGACATGCACGCCAGCGGATCTTACCCAGCTTCGGGGCTCTCCGTGGAGATAACACCCCTACTGCTGCTCTGCGGGGTCTCCGCATGTTCACTAGATGAATCGAGTAGCAATACAACGCTCCTTGAGCTGTTTGGTGGGAGGAGGAAGAAGGGCACGGCAAGCCTGCTTCTTCTCCTTGTGGGGTGTCTAGGACTAGTAAGGGGTCGAACCCTTTGCAAGGGTGCTCCGGGGGGTTTATATAGGCCTACCCCCCGGGGGTACAATGGTAATCCGACTGGGCGCGGGGCCCAGCCGTCTGTGACTGCGCTCGCCGGCTTCTGCGCCGGCTGCTGGGGCCCGCCGGCTGGTGGGTCCCGCCGGCTGCCGGCCTCTTGGTCGACAGGCAGGCCCCACTGTCCAGGGCCTGGTCGGCGGCTGGTTACTGTGGCTTCATCTTGTTGACGTGAGCTTCATCGTGGTAAGCGTGGCTACAGTACCGCCGCCTGTCAGGCGATCGCTGTAGCCTTACCGCGTCTTGTCTCCTTAATGGGGCGTCCTCTTCGAGGAAAGCGGCAAGCCGGCGGCGGGGAGCCGGCTCTGTCTTGGGCCGACTGGTGGGAGGTGTGCCCGCCTTCGGGCGTCTCTCTGCTCAAAGGGGCCCACCGTCTGTGGGCCACGCTGGCGGCCCGTCGTGGGTGATGCCAGGGTCAACATGGCAACAGTGCCGCGCCGGACGGGTCGTGCCTAGCCCGTACGGCGCACCATGCCAGGCGTGCTCCGGGATTCGGGGGTGGCAGGCTTTACTGTAGCCACGCACCGCCGTTAGGTGGGTGCAAACTTTGTGGGTACGGTCTTGACCGCTTTATGGGGAGCCGGCTTCTTGGAGTCGGCCTTCTCATGGCCGGCTTCTTGGAGTCGGCCTTCTCATGAGGGCTAAAGTCGGACCGCCTTCCGAAAGCCGGCCTGGGTTGCAGCCAGCTAGGGGAAGGCGGCCCCATGTCTTGGATTCTTGAGAGCCGGGCGGGCTCGTAACTTTTTCAGAAGGGCCAGGGAAATCCGGCTAGGCTACCCATGGCTATTTACTCCGACAGTAGTCCCCGAAGCTGATCGAGCTCCGAGGTGAGCAGGAGGACGAGAAGCTTGGTCAGCTTCCCATCCTGAAGAGCCGGCTTAGCGGGTGTACGCCGACTTCAGAGAGCCCCGCGTCTTGTAGGCGAGAGGGGGGGGCAACCCGCATGCCGACTACGGGTCCTCCCGCGGCCACGTGGCGGCGAGATCCTGCGAGCGCACGCGCGCGACGGGACGCCGCCGCAGGCCCAGGCCCGCCACTCGCGAGCCTTGGTCTGGGCGTGGATCTTCCGTGGCCCACAGGGGCCGCTCGCCTTCTCGAGGCAGTTTTGTTTCGCCGTTAAGGCTCGATAATCGCGGGACGTGGGGAGTGGGCACGATCGATCCCCACGCTTCCCCACGCCGCGCCTCCTCGGCTCCGCCACGTGAGCCTATAAGTAGGGGGAGGAGGGAGAGCGACAGAGGTTCGCACGCTCCCTCCCGCTCCGCCCCTCCTAACCCTCATCTTCTTCCTCTCACTGCTGTCGCAGCTTCCCGTCTCAGCGCCGTCGCGTCTCTACACCGCCTCGCTCCCATGGCGTTGTCAAGCTCGTGGGACGGCTCCAACGTCCATGAAGACCACGTGGAGTTCCTTCGCCAGACCCGGCGCCTGCCCGGCGCCGACCGCGTACAGGTCCGCCTAGCGCCCGCGAAGGAGATCTCGCCGGCGCCGGAGGAGGGCGAGCGGGTCGTCTTCCGCTCGCACTGCCTGCGCGGCTTTGGCCTTCCGGCGAGCGGGTTTCTGCGCTCTTTCCTGGAGTTCTACAACCTCCAGCCGCATCACCTTACGCCCAATGCGGTGATGCTGCTGTCGGCCTTCGTCTCCCTCTGCGAAGGCTTCTTGGGGCTGCTCCCCATGCTGGAGCTCTGGGGAGAGTTCTTCCAGAGCAAGCTCGGCACAGTCGTCGCCGGCGTGCCCGCCCCCTGCGGAGCCTTCATCGCCATGAGGAGGGCGAGCGAGAACAACCCGTTCCCGCCCATCCCCCTGATCCAGTCGGTGAAGGTCTGGCAGAGATCTTATTTCTATGTGAAGAACGTCGCTGAGCAAGGAGACTACATCAACCTGCCGGCTTACGTAGCCGGCCCGCCGGCTGGGAGGCAGCCCTCATGGAGCTTCCGGTCCCGGTCATTGTCTCCGGCCGGGAACGCCGCCATCTCCCGGCTTCGGGTGATGATTCAGTCGGAAGGCCTGCGCGGGGCCGACTTGGTGGCCGCCTTCGTGGAGCGCCGGATCCTTCCTCTCCAAAGCCGGCCCCATATGATGTGTCAGATGAGCGGCCGCTTCGACCCAAGCCGGCTGAGCACATGGGAAATGCCCCACGCGGAGGTGGCACTCATGGTTAACTACATCGCCAACTGCAAGCTCGCCAGGGACTGGCAATACGGCAAGGTGCCGTATTCTCGTGCCAACCCTCCGCCCGTGGTAAGCTTATCTCTCTATCTTCTTTTTGTCATCGGCCGGCTTCATGACGGCCGGCTTCTGACTAGTCAGTTCTTTTGAGCAGAACCCTCTTCTTGCGCCGCCGGCTGGGGCGGCGGGAATTGAACGCCAGTATACCCCCGACCGCACAGTGGATGATGTTGACGACCCGGACTTGGGGGCGGCCGCCATGGAAGACGCCGTCGTGGGGGACAGTGCCGAGCCCGGAGGCTCAAGGTTCACCGCGAGCTTCGAGGACTGGCCGGACGAATTCGAAGCCGAAGTCGCCCCGCATCGCCAGCCGGCGGCCGACCATCAGGGCGCGGGCTCGTCTATCGCGCCGGCTGCCGGCGGCGGCGCACAGAAGCGCCGGGCCGCTTTAGGCCTCTTCGGCAGTCGGCTGAAGAAGTCCAAAGCCTCCGCCGCGGCGACCAAGCGAGACGAGGCGGCTGCGAAAGCGGCCCGCTTCCGCAAGGCGGTGAAACAGCCTCCGGCGGTGTCAGCGTAAGCCTTCAACTGCCTTGCTGCATGCCCGTCATCACTCTCTTTCTCTTCGAATATTCTTCTTAACTTTTCCTCGCTTGCTGGACAGGGCGCCACTTTCCCTCGAGCGGGGTCCGGGCGGCTCCGTCGTGGGGCCGGCTGGAGGGTCTTCGAGCTCCCGCCGCGTGGACCCCCACGCCGATCTCAGGGAGGCCACAGAGCGGAACGCCCACGAAGCGCGGGAGGAGCGTGAGGCGGCGGAGAAGGCGGCCGCCCAGGCGGCGAGGGAGCAGGCCGAAGCGGCAGCCAAGGCCCAGACGGAGGCGGCTACCGCGGAGATGGAGGCGGAAAGCTCGTGCAGCCAGCCTCCGCTGCTCGCCATTCCTCTCCGAGCCGTAGCCCCCGACACCCCATTGCCCTTGGCGGAGGAGATCGTCCAAGACCCGCCGCTGTTGGAGAGGGGGGAGGACCCCGTGGCCTTGGCGGGGAGAGCGCCGCCAGTAGCGCCAACCGGAGCGGGCCAAGGCGGTCAATCGTCAGCGGCGCCAGAGGGGCCGGCCGGAGGTGAGCCGGAGAACAGAGCCGGCCTCGAGGTGCAGCCGGCGACGGGCCGGCGCGCAGGGGGAGGCGCCGCTCCGCCGGAGTTGCGCCGAGCCGTGGGCGCAAGCCAGTCGGCGGAAGATCTGGAGGCGGCCAGCACTGCCACGTCCGAGTGGACTCCCAGCGAGGGAACTGGCGAGCTGAATGTAGCGGCTCAAGGGGTCCGGAGCCGGCTGCAAGCTCAGGCCGCCCTGCTGCAACAGTTCACCCAGGAGTTCTTGTCAACGCGAGCCACTATCCGGGTGAGTCCTTCGTTCTTGGCTGCTTTGCTTTCTTAATTTCTTCCGTGGGGGCGCGTCAGCGCACCCACTGGGTGTAGTCCCCGAGATTCGGGCCGACTGCTACGTAGTCGGGTCGGATCTTTCTCGACGGCTATCTTACTTTGCTTTTTTCTAAACTTTCAGGAATACCACAACCTTCGTGCTGCCGCCTTCAACTCCCAGGCTCGGGAGTTGAGCCGGCGGACCGACGACCTGGCCGACAGCCGAAGTAAGTACTTGGTTTTGTCTGTCTCCTGTGGGGGCGCGTCAGCGCACCCACTGGGTGTAGTCCCCGAGATTCGGGCCGACTGCTGCGCAGTCGGGTCGGATCTTTCTTGACGACTCTTTTCTTATTGGTTTTTCTTTTTCTTTGTCTTCAGGGGCCAACGCCGACTTGAGGAAGGAGCTTGGCGAAGCGAAGGCCGCCCTTCACACCAAGGAGGCCGAGTGCGCTGCCTTGGTCCAGGAACGGGATCGCCTAGCCAAGAAGCTGGCCGACCAAGAGGAGAGCCACAAAGCGGCCCTGCAAGCGGCACAGGAAAGTGAAGCCGCCTTGATGGCAGAGTATGAGATGGCGGCGGCGAGCTGGTCTGAGACCCGGAGAGCCCTGGACGAAGGCTTCGGCCGGATCGAGGACTTGATCGACGGTAAGCTGCCTTCCTCGGCCCTCCCCTGCTCCTTGCCGCTTGGGTTTTTTGACTTATCTTGAGCTGCTGCTTGTTGTTTCTTGCAGATTACTTCCCGGGCTACTCCGCCTTCGCCGCCCAAAGCATTGAGGCCCATCGCGAGGCGCGCCGTCAAGCGGGGGCCGACATTGCGCCGGATGCGAACCGGACCCTTGAGGAGCAGCTCCTGGCTGTCCAGGCACGATTGCAGCCGGCTCATCGGATGCTTCGCCGGCCCCAACGTGCCGGGGCGCAAGTGTTGGCCGCCCTCTGGCCCGGCGAGACGATCCCCCGCACCCCAAGCCGAACTGCCGACTGGCTGGAAGTCGCAGTTGGTCGCTTCGAGGCTTGGAAAGCGTCAGCGGCCCGCCTCGGAGCCGGGCGGGCGTTGGAATTCGTTCGGGCTTGGTACCCAGGGCTGAGCCTGGACCAGCTGCGCACTTGGCGGATGGAGGCCGACATGGAGCTGGAGGAGGTGAGGCCGGCTATCGCCCAGCGAGCTTCGACGATCGCCGAGTGCACCGACATCAGCGTTTTCGCACCCGAAATCGATGATGACGGTGTTGCTCAGCCGGAGGAGTGGTTCGGGCTGAACTCGGCGGTGGGCGAGGACTCGGCGGAGGAGATTGCCTCCAGCGACGAGGGCGAAGAAGACGAAGACGAGGACGGCGAAGACGTCGAGCCGGCTGGTGGAACAACCGGCCGACCTCAGGCCGACCGTGCCTCCAGCAATGAGGCGCGTGGAAGCGCGCCCTCTGCGGGAGGCGGCGACCAAGCCGAAGTTCGTCAGCCGGCCGCTCCTTCAGCCGGCACGACCGTCTCCGCCAACCAGTCTGGCTCGTCGGCCGCTCCGCCAGCTTGACCTGCCGTCTTTATCTTTCCTGCTTTGTTGTCTTTGAACAATCTTTGTTAAGTTTTCACAGTTCCACCCACTGGGGGTGTATCCAAACTATGTTGAATGCTGGCCTCTTGGAGGTCTTTTTATGTAAATATTATCATGTGCATGTTTGGTTTCCATTCGCGTATGCTTTTTTATCCTTAGGCTTTTTCCTTTGCCGCCTTCCCTCTTTGGGGAGGCAAGTACTTGAGCTTTCTTGGATTAAAGTGAAGTGAATGGAAACCAGCCGGCCGGCTACTCTGGTAGCCAGTCGGCGGTGTGAGAAAAACCGGCTTTTGTTATATTAGTCCGTTAGTCCCTAGCCGTTTTTCGTGTGGGCGCCCATTCCTACCTTTAACTCTTGCCAGCCGGGCAGCTGGTTCTTCGAACTGCGACTTTTGGCAAGAGAAGGCTTGAGCGCCGGCACACTACTTGTCTGACTGCGGGGTAGGACTTCTAACATAACTCCAATCGGCCAGTCCCCGAGCCGACTAGTCGAACTCGGTGCCGAACGGAATAAGTAAATGATACGACAAGGTCATAAGCATGATACTTTTCATTCATAAATAAGGGATGGCAGTCCCCAAGCCCTCCTCGGGGGGGCCTATTGTCTTGTACTTAATACAAAAGTTAGCGTGATACATACTGCCTTTCAACTGTAAAATCTTCGGAGGAGGTTGGCGTTCCATGGTCGTTCTGACTCCTTGCCGGAGTCGTCTCTCTTGCGCGCCTTTGGCTTCTGTGCGTCGATCAGGTAGTAGGAGTCGTCGCCTAGAGCTCTGCTGATGATGAAGGGGCCCTCCCAAGGGGCTGAGAGCTTGTGCTGGCCGGCTGTTCGCTGGATCAGTCGGAGCACAAGATCGCCCTCTTGGAAGGATCTTGGCCTGACCTTCCGGCTGTGGTAACGGCGCAAACCATGCTGGTAGATGGCAGACCGGCTAAGGCTAACAGCCGGCTTTCTTCCAGCAGGTCGACGCCGTCTTCTCGTGCTTCCTTGGCCTCCGCTTCTGTGTACATGGTTACTCGAGGCGAGTCGAATTCGATGTCAGTTGGGATGACGGCCTCGGCACCATACACAAGGAAGAAAGGGGTGAAGCCGGTTGACTTGTTTGGTGTAGTGCGCAGACTCCAGAGGATAGCCGGCAGCTCATCAAGCCAACAGCCGGCTGAGCGCTCCAGAGGTACAACCAGTCGGGGCTTGATGCCGGAGAGGATGAGGCCGTTGGCTCGCTCGACCTGGCCGTTTGACTGCGGGTGGGCGACGGATGCTAAGTCCAGCCGGATACCTTGGGCTGCGCAGAAACGTGCCAAGGCTCCTTTGGCAAAATTCGTGCTATTGTCGGTGATGATGCTGTGTGGCACGCCGTACTGTGCTGTTATGTCTGCAATGAATGTCACAGCAGTCGGCCCATTCAGCTTCTTGATCGGCTTTGCCTCAATCCACTTAGTGAATTTGTCCACGGCGACGAGCAAATGCATCATGCGGCCGCGCGCCGTCTTGAATGGGCCCACCATGTCCAGTCCCCAAACGGCGAAGGGCCAAGTGAGGGGAATGGTCTTGAGTGCCGAAGCCGGCACGTGTTGCTTGGAGCTGAAGAGTTGGCATCCCTTGCAATGTTTGACTAATTCTTTGGCGTCATCCAAAGCAGTCGGCCAGAAGAAACCATGGCGGAAGGCTTTGGCGACAAGTGATCTTGAGGCCGCATGGTGGCCGCATTCTCCTTGGTGAATGTCTCTAAGGATTGCAATGCCCTTCTCTTGCTCGACGCACCGTTGGAGGATTCCAGTGACACTGCGCTTGAGTAGTTCTCTGTTGACGATTGTGTATGCTCCGGATCGACGCTGGACTTGTCTTGCTTCTGTTTCGTCAGGCGGCAGGTCTTGGTTTACCAGGAAGTTGAGGATGGACTGAGCCCATGAGGGAGCCGCGACTTCTTCTACTGCCAAAGTGGCTACTGCCACCAGGGTGGGCGGGCTGGGCGGTGAGGTGCTAGAGTCGGCCGCCGGCTGTAGTGCTGGTGCAGTCCCGGGGCCGGCTACCGCAGTCCCCGAGCCGGTCGTGGCAGTCCCCGAGCCGGTTGCCGAAGTCCCCGGGCCGGCCGCCGAAGTCCCCGAGCCGGCTGCCGAAGTCCCCGAGCCAGCCACCGAAGTCGCCGGGCCGGCTAAGGGGGTCTTGGGGTCGCCTACTCGGTTCTTCGAGCCGGACCCGGCCGCATCGGGGTCAGGCGGCACGAAGATGGAATCGGACTCTGGAGACGGCTTGATGGACGGCTTGAGGAGGCGTTGTAGAGCGACGCCGGTTGGAATTGCTTGCCGAGTGGAGCCTATTCGAGCCAGGGCATCGGCTGGCTCGTTGTCGGCTCGTGGTACGTGGAGGAACTCGCATCCTTCAAAGTATCCGCTAAGTTGTTGGACCAGGAAGCGGTAGCTCGCCATATTCGCGTCCTTGGCGTCCCAGTTGCCGGATGATTGCTGGACCACCAAGTCCGAGTCGCCGTAACATAGGATCCGGCGAATGCCAAGTTCTTTGGCAAGCCGAAGCCCGTGTATGAGCGCCTCGTACTCGGCCACGTTGTTGGAGGCGGCAAAGTGGATCTGTAGCGTGTATCTAAGCTTGTCGCCTTTCGGAGAGGTAAGGACAACGCCGGCTCCCAAGCCGGTGCGCATCTTGGACCCGTCGAAGTGCATGCGCCAATGGGTGGAGTCGGGAGCCGGCGGCAGGTACTAGGTCTCGGCCCAGTCGACAAGGAAGTCGGCCAGTGCTTGGGACTTGATGGCAGTGCGCGGCTGGTAGAAGATCGTGTAGGGGGCCAGCTCGATGGCCCATTTCGCCACCCAGCCGGATGCGTCCCGGCTGCCTATGATCTCGGCTAGCGGGGCGGTGCATACGACCGTGATGGGATGCTCTTGAAAGTAGGGTTTCAGCTTCTTGGTGGTGAAGTACACGCCGTAACACATCTTTTGGTAGTGCGGGTAGTTCTGCTTTGAGGCGGACAACACCTCGCTCAAATAATACACCGGCCTCTGGACCGGCTGGGCTCGGCCTTCTTCTGGGCGCTGGACTACGATGACGGTGCTGACCACCCGGCTGGTTGCGGCGATGTAGAGGAGCATGGGCTCTTTCTCAGTCGGCGCCGCGAGGACAGGCGGCGTGGCCAGCATCTTCTTCAGCTCGTGAAAAAGCTTGGTCGGCCTGGTCGTTCCACTCAAAGTGAGTGCTCTTCTTCATGAGGCGGTAGAGGGGGAGAGCTTTCTCTCCGAGCCGGCTGATGAAGCGGTTCAAGGAGGCTAAGCACCTGATGAACTTCTGAATGTCTCGAAGCTTGGTGGGGATCGCCATTCTCTCGATGGCCTTGATCTTCAGCGGGTTGCATTCGATGCCGCGTTCGGAGACCAGGAAGCCTAGGAGCTGGCCGGCTGGCACTCCGAACATGCATTTCTCGGGGTTGAGCTTGATTTGGAACCGGCGTAAGTTCTCAAACGTTTCCTTGAGGTCTCCCAGCAAGGTGCCGCGCTTCTCCGTCTTCACCACGATGTCGTCCACGTATACGTGAGCGTTTCTGCCGAGTTGCTTGAGGAGGCACTTCTGCATGCAACGCTGAAAAGTGGCACCGGCATTTCTCAAGCCGAATGTCATAGTTAGGTAGCAGAAGGCTCCAAATGGCGTGATGAAGGCGGTCTTCAGGCGGTCGTCCGGGTCTAGCATTATCTGATGATATCCGGAGTAAGCATCCAAAAAACTCAACAGCTCGCATCCGGCTGTGGAGTCTATCACTTGGTCAATCCTTGGCAGGGCAAAAGGATCTTTGGGGCAGGCCTTGTTGAGGCTCGTGTAGTCTATACACATGCGCCACTTGTTGTTCTTCTTTAGCACAAGGACCGGGTTGGCGAGCCACTCTGGAAAGAAAACTTCCATGATGAAGCCGGCCGCCAAGAGCCGGGCTATCTCCTCCCCTACAATCCTGCGCTTCTCCTCCGACAATCGGCGAAGGGGTTGTCTGACTGGCTTTGCATCTTCTCGAACGTGTAGTTTGTTCTCGGCGAATTTCCTCGGAACACCCGGCATGTCCTTGGGGGACCATGCAAAGATGTCCCGATTCTCACGGAGGAAATCGGCGAGCTCGCCTTCCTATTTGCTGTTCAGGTTTGCCCCGATGACGGCAAACCTCTCTGGATGCTCGGGGTCAAGAGGTATCTTCTTCGTCTCCTTGGCCGGCTGGAAAGATCCTTGAGCGTCATGCTCCTTGGGGTCGGGGGACACGGCCGACTGTTTGCCGGCTATGGCCACGACTCGGTCCAACATCTTCATCTCTTCGGCTATTACAAGGGACTCGGCTAGCCGGCTGCTAGCTGCTGCGCACTCAGAGGACTTCTTGTAATCGCCGACTACGGTGATGACGCCTTTGGTGCTTGGTATCTTCATCTTGAGGTATGCATAGTGGGGAACTGCCATGAATTTGGCCAAGGTAGGTCGGCCAAGCAATGCATGGTAAGGGCTCTCCAGGTCCACCACTTCAAACCAAATCGCTTCCCGGCAGAAATGCTCCTTGTCCCCAAAAAGCACATCAATCTTGATCTTGCCAATGGGGGCGCAGGACAGGCCGGGTACGATGCCATGGAATACCGTCCGAGTAGGCACGAGCTGCTTCGTCTTGACATTTAGCTTTTCCAGGGTGTCACGGTACAGGATGTTGATGCTGCTCCCGCCGTCTATCAACACACGGGAGAAGCGGGCGGCGCGTCTGTCCGTTGCAAGGGTGGCTTCCAGGACCAAGGCATAAGAGCCGGGAGATGGCATCACCTCCGGATGGTCGGCCCGGCTCCAACTGATGGGCTTTTCTGACCAATGCATGTGTCCGGCGGGGTTGGCAGCGACCCCGCTAACTTCCTGGCGCTCTTGGCGTTTGCTGCGCCGGTCTTCGGGCTGGCTTGTAAAGACGATGTAGGTTGCTTGCTCGTCAAGGAAGTCGTCATGCACGGCTCCGACTGCGGGCCAAGCGGCCGGAGGCGGCGGGGCCGGAGGCGGCGGGCCGGCAGGCGGAGGCGGCAAGAGACCCTCGCCCTTCGAGATTCGGGTGAGCCAATGGCACTTCCGGGTCGTGTGGTTGGACGGCTTCGCACCGCTGTGGAATTTGCATGGGGCGTCGAGAGTCTGCTCGTAGGAGAAGCCGGGCTGCCAAGCCGGCCTGCCGCCCTTGGGCTTCTTGGGCGCCGGTCGCTCTTCAGGCGGCGCGTCTTCGACTGTGGCCACCTGCCGACTGGCGGGAGGCGGCGCGGGGCCCTTGCGCTTGTGGTCGTTCGAGTGGGGGAGTCGGCCGGAATCCCCAGCCGGCATCTTGGGCGCCGGGTTGAGTACCTTTCCGGACGCGTCCACCCGAAGCTCGGTCTTCATCGAAGAGTCGGCGGTGGCGTATTTGTCCGCTATGTCCAGAAGCTCGTCGAGGGTAGCCGGCTCGTCGCAGAGGAGCTTGTGCTTGAGGAGGGTGCCTTCTCGGCATCCGGCTGTGAAGTATTCTATGGCTTGCACCTCGTGCACCCCTTCACAGGAGTTGCGGAGCTTGGCCCAACGCGTGAGGTAATCGCGAGTGGACTCGGCGGGGCCTTGTACGCACAAGGAGAGCTGTCTGGGCTTGGGAGCCCGCTTGTAGGTGCTGGTGAAGTTGCGGATGAAGGCTTCTGTGAAATCTAGCCAGCTGTTGATGTTGCGCGGCTTGAGGCTGTTGAGCCAGGTCTGCGCCGTGCCTTGCAGCATGAGGGGCACGTACTTCACGGCAACGCGCCGGTTGCCGTTGGCCATGCTAACCACCGTGGAGTAGTCGATCAACCAATCTTCCGGCTTTACGGAGCCGTTGTACTTGGGCATGTCTCTTGGGAGCGAGAACCCTTTGGGAAAGGGCTCGTCGCGGATGCGGGGGCCGAAACAAGGCGGGCCGACATCGTCTTCTTCTTCCAGCGCCAGGGATCGCGCCAGGCGGTCGATCCGATGGCGGGCGTCGTTCTCGCCGATTCCTTCGCGGCGACCCAGCCGGCCGCTGAGAGTCGGGTGCGCCACTGGTGGCGGGGCGGGATATCTCTCTCCACGGGGTGGAGGCGGAGGCGGGTAGCCACGCCATTCCATGGCTCGGGGATGACCGTCCGCGTCTCGCTCGATGGAGATACGGGTCCGGCTGCGGCTGGCAGCCGGCTCCTTCTCGCGTCGCGCGCGGGTATTGCTCGTAGTCGGTGTCTGGGACGTCGCGCCGTGTTCTCGGCGCGGGGGAGGGCTTTCCGCGCGGGCGTCGGCTTCGTGTCGCTGCGCGGCTGTGTCAATCAATTGTTGGATGCGCCGGGTAATGTGGGGGAGGTCTTCGGCCTCCAAGCCGTCCAACTCGTCTACAGCCGCCTGGGCGGCACGCAAATTCTCGAGCGGAGTGGCATAGACCGGGCGGTCGACTCCCAGCGTGTCGGCGATGACGGCGCCGCGTTGCTTGACAAGGCCGGCCCGGCTTGGCCCGCCCGGGGCCGGCGTGCCGAAGGCGGCGCGGTCAGCTTCGCGCTGGTAGGCCTCAGTGAGGCGTCTTACAGAGGCCAGCCTCCGGCCCTCTGCGAGGAGGGCGAGGCGGCGTGCTTCCAGTGCTTCGTCGTCGGCATTAGCCGGGAGGGGAGCGGACAAGTCGTGGGCTGCCGCGCGCGAGGCGTCGTGGGCGCTCTCGTCGGCCAGGCCGCCGTGGCCGACAACCATCACTTCGGCGGTGACAGCATCGCAGCCGTCGGCTCGAGGAAGCGGGTCATTGTAGATCGCGACGTTGGTGGGGAAGGTGTCGTAGGAGGATGTGTCGGAGTCGACAGGCATCGGGTCGATGGAGCCAACCGACTCCAGGTCCGCAGCGGGCTCGCTAGAGACATGGAGCTGGCCGAGAAGGTTGGCGAGGTGGTCGGTGCCCGCATCGGAGGCGAGCTCGTCAGAGGTGAGAGTTTCGTCGAGGAGATCGGCGAGGCCGCTTGCCGCGCAAATGCTGGTGACGCCTTGCAGCGCGTCATGGCAAGCGCCATCGGGCGTGCCGGGCTGGCTACGCTCGCGGGGGAGGAATAAGGTTCCCGTCCAGAACAGGTCTCCGAACGACGGTGCACCTCGCCCCACGGTGGGCGCCAAATGTCGGGTGGTAGGTGCGACATATGCCAACGGGTGGCTTATCATTGTGGGAGCCAGTAAGACATCGCCGGTGCCTGGAAATGGGATAAGGCAAAGACATGCACGCCGGCGGATCTTACCCAGCTTCGGGGCTCTCCGTGGAGATAACACCCCTACTGCTGCTCTGCGGGGTCTCCGCATGTTCACTAGATGAATCGAGTAGCAATACAACGCTCCTTGAGCTGTTTGGTGGGAGGAGGAAGAAGGGCACGGCAACCCTGCTTCTTCTCCTTGTGGGGTGTCTAGGACTAGTAAGGGGTCGAACCCTTTGCAAGGGTGCTCTGGGGGTTTATATAGGCCTACCCCCCGGGGGTACAATGGTAATCCGACTGGGCGCGGGGCCCAGCCGTCTGTGACTGCGCTCGCCGGCTTCTGCGCCGGCTGCTGGGGCCCACCGGCTGGTGGGTCCCGCCGGCTGCCGGCCCCTTGGTCGACAGGCAGGCCCCACTGTCCAGGGCCTGGTCGGCGGCTGGTTACTGTGGCTTCATCTTGTTGACGTGAGCTTCATCGTGGTAAGCGCGGCTACAGTACCGCCGCCTGTCAGGCGATCGCTGTAGCCTTACCACGTCTTGTCTCCTTAATGGGGCGTCCTCTTCGAGGAAAGCGGCAAGCCGGCGGCGGGGAGCCGGCTCTGTCTTGGGCCGACTAGTGGGAGGTGTGGCCGCCTTCGGGCGTCTCTCTGCTCAAAGGGGCCCACCGTCTGTGGGCCACGCTGGCGGCCCGTCGTGGGTGATGCCAGGGTCAACATGGCAACAGTGCCGCGCCGGACGGGTCGTGCCTAGCCCGTACGGCGCACCATGCCAGGCGTGCTCCGGGATTCGGGGGTGGCAGGCTTTACTGTAGCCACGCCCCGTCGCACCGCCGTTAGGTGGGTGCAAACTTTGTGGGTACGGTCTTGACCGCTTTATGGGGAGCCGGCTTCTTGGAGTCGGCCTTCTCATGGCCGGCTTCTTGGAGTCGGCCTTCTCATGAGGGCTAAAGTCGGACCGCCTTCCGAAAGCCAGCCTGGATTGCAGCCAGCTAGGGGAAGGCGGCCCCATGTCTTGGATTCTTGAGAGCCGGGCGGGCTCGTAACTTTTTCAGAAGGGCCAGGGGAAGCCGGCTAGGCTACCCATGGCTATTTACTCCGACAGGAGTGATTTGAAGTTTTATTGCTATCATGTGCATATGGGTAGTGTGATTTTACTCGCTAGGCCTTGTTCTATTCTAACTCCTCATCCACTCTGAAACCCATCAGATGCCTCCAAGACGTGACCCCGGATTCAACTTTCCGCCGGAGCTTACGCAATTGATCCAACAACAGAATGCTCTTATGTAGATGCTCATTCAGAACCAGAACCAGAACAACAACAACAACAACAACAACAACAACAACAACAACAACACACCGCCGCCACCCCCGGTTGACAGTCTTGCGTGTTTTCTGAGGCTGAACCCACCCGTGTTCTCCAACAGCACGGAGCCGATCATCACAGATGACTGGCTCCGCAAGATAGGAAGGAAGCTGGCCACGGCAGGATGCAATGATGTGGAGAAGGTGAAGTTTACTGCCCACCAGCTGGATGGACCGACAGCTGCTTGGTGGGAGAACTACACCACCACATACCCCATGGAGAATGTGACTTGGGATCAGTTCCAGTGGGCGTTCCGCACTGCTCATGTTTCAGCTGGAGCCACGAGTCTAAAGAAGAAGGAGTTCCGCAGCTTGCGCCAGGGAGGACGCACGGTATCTCAGTATGTTGATGAGTTCAGTAAGTTGGCCCGTCACCCCCCAGAGGACGTAGCCACCGATGCAGCCAAGCAGGAGAAGTTTCTGGAGGGACTGAACGATGAGTTGGGAGTTCAGTTGACTGTGGCAACATTTTTGGACTATCAGGAGCTGGTTTATAAGGCTATTATTCTTGAAGGCAAGCACCAGCAGATGGAGAATCGTAAGAGGAAGTACGGTCACGGGAAGTATAACTCGGGAGTTCAACAGAAACCCCGCTACAGCCCGTACTCAGGGAGTTCTGGATCAGGCACTAGCAAGTTTGGAGGGAATCACCATAACCATGGGGGCCACATTCATCATGGAGGGAATGGACACAACCACCATGGTCACAAGCAGGGCAATGGTAATGGAGGAAATGGCAATCAGCAGCATTTCAATTCTTCCACACCGATGAAGAAGGATCTGAGTCACATCACCTGCTTCAAGTGCAAGAAGACAGGTCACTACTCCAATGAGTGCCCTGAGGCGCAGAATGGAAATGGAAATGGCAATGGGGATTCTGGAGGCAAGAAGCCCAATCCTTTCACTAAGGGACATGTGAATCATGTCAATGTGGAAGAGGTTTATGAGCAGCCTGACGCAGTGATTGGTAAGTTCTTGGTTAATTCATTTCCAGCACTCATTCTTTTTGACACTGGTGTATCGCATTCATTCATATCAAGGGGATTTGTGGATAAACATAAGTTGCCTACCATAGCTCTTAAGGCACCCATTCTAGTGAGTTCCCCAGGAGCCGAGTCTATGGCTAGTCAGGGATGTTTCCAATTGCCTTTGAACATAGGGGGACATGTTTTTCCCATAGATATGATTATACTAGAATCGCAAGGGTTGGATGTAATCCTAGGGATGGATTGGATGTCCAAGTATGAGGGAAACATTGATTGTGCTAGTAGATCGACTTTTCTCACCACCCCGGAGAAGAAGAGGATCAAGTACGTATCCAGGCTTAAGCCTAAGAGGACTCAGGTGAACTCTCTTATGGGAGTTGTCCAGGAAGAAGTACCAGTGGTGAAGGATTATCCCGATGTATTTCTGGATGAGTTACCGGGTATGCCGCCAGATCGGGAGATTGAGTTTTTGATTAAGTTGCTGCCAGGCACAGGGCCTATCTCCAAGAGGCCATATCGAATGCCTGCTGATGATTTGGAGGAAGTCAAGAAACAGATTAAGGAGTTACTAGAGAAAGGGTATATTCGCCCGAGTTCATCACCTTGGGGATCCCCAGTACTTTTAGTGGAGAAGAAGGATGGAACCTTGAGAATGTGTGTGGATTACCGCTCTTTGAATGAGGTGACCATCAAGAACAAGTATCCCTTACCAATGATCAATGACTTGTTTGACCAGCTAGAAGGAGCTAGTGTTTTCTCCCAGATCGATCTTCGATCGGGTTATCACCAATTGAAGATCCGTGAGAAGGATATACCCAAGACCACTTTTACCACAAGGTATGGGCTTTATGAGTATACAGTCATGTCCTTTGGTTTGACAAATGCCCCTGCCTATTTTATGAACATGATGAACAAAGTATTCATGGAGTTCCTGGATAAGTCTGTTGTGGTATTCATTGATGACATATTGGTTTACTCCAAGAATGAGGAGGAACACGCTGAACATCTACGCTTGGTTTTGGAGAAGCTCAGAGAACATCAGCTTTATGCCAAGTTCAGCAAGTGTGAGTTTTGGCTCAAGGAAGTCAGATTCCTTGGACATGTAGTGTTAGGTGAAGGGATTGCAGTGGACCCTACCAAGGTAGAGTCAGTCACGGAATGGAATGCACCCACCATAGTTGGCGAGATTCGTAGTTTTCTTGGGCTTGCAAGATATTACCGAAGATTTATTGAAAAATTCTCCAAGATTGCCAGGCCCATGACATCATTGTTGAAAAAGGACACCAAGTTCGTTTGGACTGAAGAGTGTGAAGCCAGCTTTCAAGAATTGAAGAAGCGTTTGGTTACAGCCCCAGTGCTAATCCTGCCTGACGTACACAAGGACTTTCAGGTATATTATGATGCTTCACGTCAGGGACTTGGAGTTGTTCTTATGCAAGAGGGGAAGGTTGTAGCTTATGCTTCACAACAGCTTCGACCTCATGAGTTGAACTATGCCACGCATGATTTGGAGTTGGCAGCTGTAGTGCATGCACTCAAGACATGGAGACACTATCTTATTGGGAATCGTTGTGATGTTTACACGGATCACAAGAGTTTGAAGTACATCTTCACGCAGAAGGAGTTGAATCTCAGGCAAAGGAGATGGTTGGAACTTATAAAGGATTATGACATGAGTCTGCATTATCATCCAGGAAAAGCCAATGTTGTGGCGGATGCTTTGAGCCGTAAGAGTTATGTTAATACCCTTACAGCAGGAGGTTTACCTCAGGAGTTGTGTGATGAGCTTAGAGACCTTCAGTTGGAAATAGTTCCAAGAGGTTATGTTGCCGCACTCGAGGTGCATTCCACCTTGATGGTAAGAATCAGAGAAGCCCAGAAGTTGGACCAAGGTATTGCTGAGATAAAGGAGATGATGAGCAAAGGGAAAGCAGAAGGATTCCGTGAAGATGAACATGGAACCATATGGTTTGAGCAACGGATTTGCGTACCCAATGATCCTGAGATCAGGAAGTTGATTCTTCAGGAGGCTCATGACTCACCATACTCGATACACCCAGGCAACACCAAGATGTACTTGGACTTGAAGGGAAATTTTTGGTGGGCCGGTATGAAGCGAGAAATTGCCGGGTATGTGGCAATATGTGATGTATGTCAGAGAGTAAAGGCGGAGCATCAGAAACCAGCAGGTTTACTTCAGCCGTTGCCGATACCTGATTGGAAATGGGATAAACTTGGTATGGACTTTATCACGGGGTTACCCAGGACCCATTCAGGTTATGATTCCATTTGGGTGATAGTGGATCGTTTGACCAAGGTTGCTCACTTCATTCCAGTAAAGACCACCTATACAAGTGCTAAGCTGGCAAAGATATATATGACCAGGATCGTATGTCTGCATGGAGTTCCAAGGAGCATCGTATCGGATAGAGGAACACAGTTTACCTCAAAGTTTTGGAAACAGTTACACAAAACTTTGGGTACCAGGCTATAGTTCAGTACAGCCTTCCACCCAAAGACTGATGGGCAGACAGAGAGAGTCAATCAGATTCTAGAGGACATGTTGAGAGCGTGTACGCTAGACTATGGGTCTAGTTGGGATGATAACTTACCCTACACAGAGTTCTCATACAATAACAGCTACCAAGCCAGTTTGCAGATGGCCCCTTTCGAGGCATTGTATGGAAGGAAATGCAGGACACCTTTGATGTGGAATGGAGTTGGAGATCGCAAATTGTTTGGACCTGATTTGATCAAGGATTATGAGTAGAAGGTCAAGTTGATTCGTGATAGACTTAAGATAGCTCAGTCAAGGCAGAAAAGTTATGTCGATGCTAAATGCAAGGAAGTGAACTATGAAGTGGGAGATAGAGCATATCTTCGAGTGTCTCCACTTCAAGGTATTAAGAGATTTGGAGTCAAAGGAAAGTTAGCACCACGATTTGTGGGACCATACAGAGTTCTGGAACGCAGAGAGAGGTTGCATACCAGTTGGAATTACCAGAGACTTTGTCAGGAGTTCATGATGTGTTTCATGTTTCCCAGCTGAAGAAGTGTCATGCAGAGATGGCAGAGATCCCTTTGAGAGATACAGTGCCACTAGAAGCAATTCAGTTGGAGAGTGATCTGACTTATGAGGAGAAACCTATTAAGATTCTTGAGACTGCAGAAAGAATCACTTGTACCAAGATCATCAAGTTCTGCAAGGTTCAGTGGAGTCACCACACCAAGGAGGAAGCTACTTGGGAACGAGAGGAAGATCTTAGACAGGACCATCCACATCTTTTTGCTGGCCAACCCGAATCTCGAGGACGAGATTCATCTTAAGGGGGGTAGGTTTGTAACATCCCATTTTTTATTAAATTTGGATGTTAATAGAATCATTCAATGCATATCATATTTCTTTGCATTTTAGAGTTTTTTTAATATTCAAATAATATCTTTTCCACTCGAGAAAAAACAAATGAGAGGGGATAAGATGACTTCCTCAAAATATAAAAGAGTGGGAAATTTTATTTTGAATATTATTTGAAGTTTTGGAGTTTATTGGTATTTATTTTATTTGCAAAAAGTGCATTAATTGCATTAGGAAAATATTTTCAAAATGTTCTGTGCTAAGTTAATGTTCATTAGGCTCTAAATATTGCATAGTTATTTTAGAAATTATTATGGTGTTTTTATTAATTCATTTGAATTGTTTAGGGACACTTTAGTCTTAGGTTTAAAAAAACACGCACACACGCACTCACCCGCCTGGACCGAAACCAGTTCGGCCCAGGGACACGCGCGCTCAGCCAGCCACGCCAGGCCAGCTGGCCCAGCTGGCCATTTGGCCCAAGGCCAGCGCCCGACGCCTTCCGCACCGGTCGACCGCCCGCGCCCCCTCTCACTCGCTACCGCCGCTGCCGCTGCCAGGCGGGCCCTGCCTCGTCAGCTCGTCCCCAACCTCCCGCACGGCGCGAGATAAACATCCGTGCCTTGTCGCCGCAACCGTCGGCCACCTCGCGCTCGGATAGAGCTTATCCGCAGCTCCCGAGCCCTCTGCCCTCGCCTATATAAAGGCCAGGACCCCCTCTTCCATCCTCGCCATCTCGCTTCTTCCCACACCGCCCCTACTGCTCGCCGTCGTCGTTCGCATCTCGCCGGAGCCACGCCACTCCGCCGTCCATTTCGTCGTCTGTGACACCCCCTAGCTCTCCTTCTTTTGTCAATTGGATCCCCGCGACAACGCGCATCGTTTTGACACATTTTTTGCCCCTAGGTACCGTCGGAGCCATCGCACCGTCGACGCCGGAGTCGTCGGAGCTCCGAAGGCCGCCGTCTTCGCCCCGCCCCGTCCGGACATCACCGACGCACGCCGACACCACCTTTGCGATACCCAAGTCGCGCCGCACCTCCCCGTCTTCTTCCCCGACGCCGAGGACCGCCGTAGCCACCGTCCCCTCCGTCACTGACGCCGCGCCGCCGTCTTCGTCGTCGTCGGCCACCACCACCACCCACTGTAAGCCGCCGCCCCACTCCCACCTGTCAGATCGATCCCCGACGGCCCAGATTAGATTAGGTTCGGTTTTTTTATTTTGCAAAGGGGTACGCGGTTAACCGCGGTTCCCTTAGACCGTGCGGTTTATTTAAACCGAGCGTCGGTTTTCTTTAATTAGCCACCGCCGTTGTTTTTTTTCTTATTTAGCGGCCGTTCGCCTTATAGCCTCCGTAGCGGACGCTGCCCGGCCAACCAGGAGCCGCCACGTGGCCAGGGACCTGTTTGCAGTAGTTTTTCTTCACCATTTAGTCCCTGTAAATAGCAGATTAGTCCTTGATCTTAGATTAACCATAACTTTTTACCCGTAGATCCAAACTCGATGAAACCAGCGGCAAATTCTTCGTATTGTTTAGATCTATCCAGTAGCATAGGTTTTGCAAACTTCTGTTAGATTCAAATTTGGATTTATCCAGATTCGATTTCAAACTTCAAATAGCCATATCTCCCAAACCGTAGCTCCGATTAAGTTGATTCCTTTTGCATGCTGTCACTGTAGCAAAGCCCTATCACCTCGACCTTTGTCACAATAATTTTCACACACTAGATTCTGCCCTTTAATATTTTACTAGTATGCATAGTATGCACTATACTTCACATCACTCCTTGAGCCATAGGACTATGTTGTTTTGCACTTAGTATATTTCTGTAGTAGCTTAGTGTGTTGTATGTTCATTTGGTTTTTCCGAGACTTTTTGCTATGCATGTTGTTTTGGTCTCTGGAATGTTGCTTATGTTTGTTTATCTTCTTTGCGATAGATTGCTCGGAGTGCGAAGCAGAATATTATCGGCCTTTAGAATTCAACCAGCAGTACCAAGGGAAGTTGCATCTTGATCATGTTTCATTACCTATGTTTTTATTATGCACTTAGTTCTTTGCGGTAGGACTGCATGGTAGGAATTGTTGTCGCATGACTATGCTTTTCACCCAGTAGTTCATTGAGGTAGGTCTGAACCATATAACATTGTCGCCATCGTTTTACATTATGTTGCTTCGCTAACTAGACGTGGATTGGGGAGTGAACATTGTAAAGTATGAGTGAAAATGTAGTAAATAGGACCTAAGATAATTAAGGAACTACCTGGGCGGAAATTTGTTGGAATGGTGGCGAAGTACAGTGGGGCACGCATGGGAAATCCATGGTGGTGCACCACTAGTGGACCGTCCGCTCAGGCTCAAAGAGATCAATCGTATTCTCATGTCTAGAAGCTTACGTGTGCAGCCACAAGCCAATATGGGCTCTGGCTTAGTCGAGTAGTTAGTGTGACCCCTTCCGGGATGGGCTAGCAGATGTAGAATGACGTAGGTGTACCGGCCTATCCATGGGTTAAGGGGGGACATTTTTGAAAGACTATGTCTCGATCTTCCGATCATGGAGGTGGTCGAGTCTTGTGGGGAAAAGTGCGCAACCTCTGCAGAGTTTTCAACCTAATCGATTAGCCGTGTCCCCGGTTACGGACAACTTGAGCATCTAGTAGTGGAAATGTCGGGAGATCTCCTCACCTTTAATTAAACAGTTGGGTTTTAAATGAAACTTGGGGACGGATGGAGTTGGATTTGCCAACTCATCCTATGCAAATGTGTAGTAGTAGAATAACAATCTTTTCTAATAGGGAAAAAACTAGCTTTATGAAAAAAACTAAACTTAGAGCTTTCCACCAGCCAAACTGCATGTAAAAGTAGGTTCATTACACTATGATGTGACTAGCCAGTACATTCAATGTACTGACCCATTTGGCTGCAACTTATCACGTTGCAGATACCAGCGAGGATTAAGGTGCGATAGGTCGATGTTCTACACTCAACCTTGCTCGTGGAGTTGGACTCATTTACTTCTTTGCTTCCGCAGTATTTGCTTATTGGCTTTATGCCCTATTTTGTAATAAATGTATTGCTCCTGGACTATCGATGTAATAAAGAGATGTGTGTTACTTCTGTTATTTCATCGAGTACTATGTGTGCTAGCAAGTCGATCCAGGGACTAGCACGGTAAGCACAGAGACTTCGACTCTTACCGAGTTGGGTCGCTACAATTACGGAGCACGGGATGGGATGGTAGCCATGGACATGGTCGGCCCTTTTTGGAGACTACTACACTGGTACTTTGATGTACATTTTGAAAGAAAAAACTACTACTTTGATGTGTCCTGTCAACTCACAGAACAATGAGAAGCTTGCTTACTACGCCCTCTACATAGCCCATACTTTGTATGGCTAGTTGTAGTGGGAGTAACTTAGCACACTCCAAGAAAATTTTTCTTATGTTGCAAGTAGTTAATGAGAAGTGGTAACATAATATGTTACTGTAACATAGCGTTTCCCAAGATAAGATGAGTCTACAAGCTAATAAATGAATTCATCTATAACATTACTACTATGTTACTTTGCACTATGAAAGTAGTAGCATAGACTAGTGTCGTATGCATGAAACTAGTGAGTATGGGTGCACATGATAATTCCCCATCCGGACTGCTCCCAAGTTGGCTTCTCACCTTCCTGGCCCACCAAAAACCCCTCCTCCCTCCCGCGTGTGCCTCCCGCCTGGCGCCAGTTGAGCCCGCCGCTCCACATTGATGGCAAGTCAGGGCGACACAACCTCTCACTGCTTCCGCCATTGAAGCAGCACGCTGACCGAGGGCACCGCCCGCTGCACGCCCAGCATTTCAGACTACTCACAGTGGAGAGTTACTTTAGAGAAAGTACTACAATTAGGTGACATAAGCAGGCTATAAGGATTTAAATATTGTATTTGCGCTTAGTTGAAGGAGAGAGTAGAGGAGAGAGAAGATAAGCGGGTTGTAAACCTGTAGCCGGTTGTAGCACGAGCTCCAACATACTTTGTGAGACAAAAGGTGGGGCCATGGGCTTGTTTGATTCATGACTAACTTTGCCACAACTAAGCTTAGGCAAAGTGTGGCTAACACAAAATGACCACCACAAGTGGCAAGATTTGGCAAAAGATTGAGCCTATGACATGTGGACCATGTTGCTAGAAAAGTGTGGCAAGCCACAAGTGTGGCAATGAACCAAACACCTAAGATGTTGTGGCACGACTAAGGTTAGGCGTGGCAACCTTAGGCTGTAAACCAAATAGGCCCCCATGTATTAATGATATAGTATTATACTAAAGGGACTAACTATTATACTAGAAGGCTATTAGGTTGGCTCTAGATGATGTGTCAACTTCATATAGCCGGATGTTGGCTATACTATTAACCATGCTCTAAGTGTGGTGTGAGTGGGACTAAAGTTTAGTCCCATACTGCTAGGTGAGTGTGAGTTGCACCACTTTATAATGTGATCTATTCTAGCATTTGCATGAGCATGATAATAGGAAACCTACATGCGCGCTCTTCGGGAATGAGCCTGTCCAAGGACAAAATCTATACATGTGGTCTATATTTTTGTTGGTCAGAAAATTTATTAAATCATTAATTAATAATTAATGGATGCCTTAATTACTCAGCCATTTCTGATTCTTTTGGATAGTGGGGCTATTATTGACTTGGACGTGGGGTTTGGGCCAAAGGCCTGCTATTATACTTTGTCTTACTCGCACGACCGACCTGACAGGATCTACCCTAGCCGCTGTTGTATCATATGGTTTTGCACCATTCCAGATCATAGCGCCACCACGCACTTCTTCTCCATCCCCCCTTCCGACGTGCACCGCAAGAAGGGACAGCAGTCCTCTGAACCCCACCTTTCGTGATCCTGTACGGGAGAGGGGCGATCAGGTTTTTGGGGAGCACACTCCTGCGACTGCTGCCAGCGACGACTTCCTCAACGACAGCCTTCTTCCCCGACCTCGGTAACCTCTTCATCAACGACATGAGTGACAACATCAACCACGGCAGTTCTGCTCCCGCTGTACAGTATGTGATTCTGTCCTCCTGGTTTAGTATGCATCATTACTTTGATCTTTGCAATTGCCATCATGATCTATTTACTGTTGATTCGGATTAAATCTCATAGTAAATTGCTCATATATTCAAAATCCAATCCAAAAACCTGATTATAGGCAATCTACTCCGAGTGGTTTTGATGCACTTTTGAAGCCGCCTACCATTAAGGGGGTGCAATATAAAAGGTGGCGCACAAGAGTAGTATATTGGTTTCAGATCATGTACTGCTATGACGCACTAAGGGTAAGCCTATGGGCGATCTCAATCCTACACAGCAGGAAGCTTTTGAGAACATGGATACCCTCTTCAAATCTGCCCTGCTGAGTGTTCTTGACGATTCCATTGTGGATTCATATATGTCGTTTGACAGCGGCAAAGACATGTGGGCTACGCTCGAGGCCACATTTGGGGCCTCGGGCGCTAGCAATAAGTGTACGTCATGGAGCAATTCTGTGACTACAAGATGACTGATGAGCGCTCTGTTGTTCAGCAGACTCATGAGATACGGTCACTCGCTAAGGAACTTGAGTACTTTAAGTGTGTGTTGCTGGGACCATCATTGCTAAGCTTCCACCTTCGTGAAAAAAATTTCTACTTCTCTGAAAAACAAGAGACATGATTTTTTTTTTCATTTTGGATCTCATTAGCACTCTTGATTTTGAAGAGAAGGCGAGAGAAAAAGACACACGTGCCGCTGAGGGAGCTTCTAGTGCCCACATGGTACACGAGAAGAACTTCCAGCCCAACAAGCCCCAAAACAACAAGAAAAAATCTCAGGGGAAAGGCAAGTTTGATGCAAAGAATGAAGTCGTCACATTCTACCAACTTCAAGAAGAATTCTCATAACGGGAAGGGACACAAACCTCAATTTTGGTAGCACCGCACAAAATTATATGGCTGCATCTACCTGCTGTCAGCTAACCTCATGGTGCTCCAGGTATTCCTACATTCGTAACTAGGTACAATGGCCACCGCAAGATGAAATAAGCTTATTCATACGTTGACTTGATGATTGCAGTGCGGAACGATCCTGTCATGTGTGGAGGACCAAACAAGCAGTGCAGCCGAAGGTGGAAATCAACTAAGGACTTATGAAATTATATATAATCTTCCTCAGGCAGGTCAGTATCCCCTTCGTCCAGATGATCGTGTTTTGTCATCCCGAGCTATTGATATGTGCTACTATTTTGCAACATTGTTTAAGTATAGCTATTGTTTTCCTATCTTTTCGGATTCAGGACAATGAAGATGATTTCAGGGGAACTGCACAATATGGACTAATGTTGAGTCATCTCTATTGCCTCATGTGTTTGTTGCAAATGTGTCAGCATCAATTGCAAGATGAGGTAGCCAGGTGGCTGTGGAGTTGCCAACATGCTCAAAGTGCTCGCAACATTGAGAAGAAACAAGCATGCCCAGGAAATTAATGTGTGCGCAGGGAGGCCCTTTGCTCAGAGAAGTATCGACCAATTTTCTTTATTTCCACACCTTCTCACAGCTTTGTATTGGTTATAGTATGGTGAATCATTGATATGCATAAACATGCTGAACTTTTGTTCTTCTGAATGTTAGTATGCATACTGTATCTTCTAAAGCTTAGTTTAATGTGAATGTTGACTAGCCTGTGAACCTTCACAATCTAGTAAGTATATTGTAGGCCTGTTATTTGACACCTCACTTTGCCGCGCTACGCGACCAGTGTGAGTGTCTGCATCCAGTACCGCATCCTCTAATTTGGTGGATGGCAAGTTGAAAAAGGTTACCGATGAGTAGCCATAAGCTGGAGGCGTCTCTTTTTTTCTTTCGAATGGGCAATAAGATGGAGAGTGTCTCGGGCTGCCTCTAGCACAAGGCCCTCCAGTACGAAACACGGGCAGCCAATTGGGCCGATACAAAAGCCTATCCATCTTAAAGCCCATTTGTTTTTGTTTTTTGCGAGGAGAAGCCCATATTTCTTGAAGAGGGGGCGATCCCAGAAAAACCCTCCTTCCTCCTCGCTTCCACTTATACTGTAGCTCGTTGGACTCTCTCGCTTCCGTCTCCCCCCAATTCCCCCCACTCCCCATCTTCCTCACTTGTCCAGAAAACACCTACTCCTCTTCTTCCACTCATACAGAAAACTCCAGTCCTCCTTCCCCACTCGCACTACCACTAGGCTCGTCTCTGGCTACTCTGCTGAAACCCGTGAGCTCGATGTGACGCCCGCAAGGAAAATGGAGTTGGCTGGCCCCAGCGCCAAGAAGATGAGGCTCCCGCCAACGGCGACGCCGGTTGTAGATCCCGCACCCGACAGCGCAGGGAGAAGCGGTGACCCCCCACCCCCCCCCACCCACCCAGATTTGAGGAACCAGTAGAATCTCCGGTGGACCACATCAGTGATCTCCCGGACACCATCCTTGAGGAGATCATCTCGCTTCTCCCCACCAAGAATTGCTACCGCACACAAGTCCTCTCATCTCGGTGGTGCCCTCTATGGCGCATCATGCCCCTCAATCTCGACAGTCGTCAGATATCTATCCTTCCTGAATTTGATCTCCTTAGAGCCATCATCTCCTCTCACCAGCAGGGGCCCGTTCAATGCCTCTGCATCCCGACACACTACCTGTTTTCCATACCCGGCACGGTGAACGCTTGGCTGACATCCCCTGAATTCGAAAAACTCCAGCAGTTCGAGTTATACGATTACCACGAAACCGAACACCAAGAATTTTTGCCCACACCATCGTTATCCATCTCGTGATTTTTCTCCTCTCTCCACACCGCCAACTTCGCCCAATGCCATCTACTAGACGATCTGGTACAAATGCTTCGACTCCCACTGCTAAAAAAAACTTTTGCTTGTGGTGGTTTATCTATTGGAGGCCTCACTACACAACATCATCCACTCCAGTTGCCCTGCCCTGGAGTGCTTGCTGATTGTTTTGGGAGTAGAAATCCCTATCGGTTTTCTCCAAATAAAGTTGCCTCACCTTAAAAGCATTGGAATTTTTTTTGAAGGACAACAGCTCATCATCCAAGATGCCCCTTCACTTCAAAGGTTACTCCTTCATTATTGTTATAAACCTTCGCAAATAACTGTCATCTCTGCACCCAAACTGGAGACCTTGGGTGTAATTCATGACCTATTTAATGATCACAAGAAGTTGGTGTTTGGCTCCTCACTTTTTCAGGTATATTATCATCTACACATTTGTAATCATAAGCTGCATTTTTCATTTGTGCGCATAAGTTTTATATCATCTTGGAGTACACTTTGGGTACTAATATTATGTTATATGCTCAATGAAGAGTTCGTCCATGGATAGCCTACCAATGTCGCTGGATTCTGCCAAGATCTTATATATCAGAATGTTTAGTTATGATCTGAACAAAATTATTGGCTTGCTGCGATGCTTTCGATCTCTGGAGAATTTATATATAAAGGTGATGATTTCATGCACATTGAAAGGCCATATATATTGTACTAGAATTAACCATTCAGTTGTTGCTCTTTCAACATACTCTTTTTCAGACCTTAACTGTTTTCAAATCTTCATGTCTACTTAGGCACTGCGACCACATGGAGAAAAACATATAACCAATTGGTGGCATAATAAGCACCAGGATTTTCTCGGTTCTCATGACATTCGTTTGAGGACAATAACGATGGAAGGATATGCATCCAACCAGGCAAACAGAAGCTTTGTCACATTCTTCCTGTTGAATGCGAGGTTACTATTGTCCATGAGGCTTAAGTTGTATAGCAAGAGATTTCTCACAGAAGGACACGTTGAACAGAAAAAAAAGAAGTTTCAGGTGGACAAATGAGTTTCTAAACGTGCTCGGCTTCTATTTACAACAAATTGTAGTCATCCTGCAATAATTTTTTTGCACAGGATGTTGATTTTATGGATCAGACCGATCCATTTGTTTGTGACTGCGAAAAAGAGTGGTTGGGTTAGATGTTACTACCATGTTCAATCTGGGTTTTGTCTAAATTTGATGAACAATTAATCCTTAGACTTTTGTACCGTTTGTAAGCTTGAGTTGCATGTTGTTGCCCTTGTACTCCCCTCCGCCTGCCACTACACTGAAGGAAATATGCCCTAGAGGCAATAATAAAGTTGTTATTTATATTTCCTTATATCATGATAAATGTTTATTATTCAAGCTAGAATTGTATTAACCGGAAACTTGATACATGTGTGCATACATAGACAAAAGACAGTGTCCCTAGTAAGCCTCTACTAGACTAGCTCGTTAATCAAAGATGGTTAAGTTTCCTAACCATAGACATGTGTTGTCATTTGATGAATGGGATCACATCATTAGGAGAATGATGTGATGGACATGACCCATCCGTTAGCTTAGCATATTGATCGTTCAGTTTTATTGTTATAGCTTTCTTCATGTCATATACATATTCCTTTGACTATGAGATTATGCAACTCCCGGATACCGGAGGAATACCTTGTGTGCTATCAAATGTCACAATGTAACTGGGTGATTATAAAGATGCTCTACAGGTATCTCCGAAGGTGTTTGTTGGGTTGGCATAGATCGAGATTAGGATTTGTCACTCCAAGTATCAGAGAGGTATCTCTAGGCCCTCTCGGTAATGCACATCATAATAAGCCTTGCAAGCAATGTGACTAATGAGTTAGTTGCGGGATGATGTATTATGGAACGAGTAAAGAGACTTGCCAATAACGAGATTGAACTAGGTATGGAGATACCGATGATCGAATCTTGGGCAAGTAACATACCGATGACAAAGAGAATAACGTATGTTGTCATACCGGTTCGACCGATAAAGATCTTCATAGAATATGTGGGAGCCAATATGAGCATCCAGGTTCCGCTATTGGTTATTGACCGGAGAGGTGTCTCGGTCATGTCTACATAGTTCTCGAACCCGTAGGGTTTGCACGCTTAACGTTCGGTGACGATTTGTATTATATGAGTTATGTGATTTGGTGACCGAATGTTGTTCGGAGTCCTAGATGAGATCATGGACATGAAGAGGAGTCTCAAAATGGTCGAGAGGTAAAGGTTGATATATAGGACGATGGTATTCGGACAACGAAAGCGTTTCGGGATGCACCGGGTACTTATCGGGTCATCGGAAGGGGTTCCGGGCACCCCCGACAAAAGATATGGGCCTTATGGGCCAAGAGGGGAAACACACCAGCCACAAAGGGGCTAGTGCCCCCCCCCATGTGGGATGGCCAAATTGGAGAAGGAAAGGGGAAGGAGGAAAGGAAAAAGGGATTAGGATTCCCCCTTTCCCCTCTTCCCTTCCTACTCCGAATAGGAATAGGAAAGGGAGAGGCCGAATTGGGAGGCGCCCAAGTAGGATTCCTCCTACTTGGGGCGCCCCCTTGGCTGCCTCTCCTCCCCTCCAACCTATATATATATATATATATGAGGGGGGCACCGCTAGAACACATACCAACAATTGTTAGCCATGTGCAGCGCCCCCCTCCATAGTTTACGCCTCCGGTCATATTCTCGTAGTGCTTAGGTGAAGCCCTGTGCGGATCACTTCACCATCACTATCACCACGCCATCGTGCTGGCGGAACTCTCCCTTGACACTTTGCTGGATCAAGAGTTCGAGGGACGACATCGAGCTGAATGTGTGCAGAACTCGGAGGTGTCGTACGTTCGGTGCTTGATCGGTCAGAACGAGAAGAAGTTCGACTACATCAACCGCGTTAACAAACGCTTCCGCTTTCAGTCTAAGAGGGTACATGGACACACTCTCGCCCTCTCGTTGCTATAAATCTCCTAGATAGATCTTGCATGAGCATAGAAATTTTTTGAAATTGCATGCTACGTTTCCCAACATACACTACCACATCTTCCACGGCTCCTGTTTGTTCCCGTTCGAGGCCTCACCGTCGTTCTCCGCCTTGGTTCGCTCGCTGTGCCCGCCACCATCTGGCATTGTCAACATGGTCAACAACCCAGAGAAATCAAGAGATGACTGTATGTGGAGAGCCTGACAGTAGGGACCCACCAGGGTCATTGCATTACGCAAGTAGGTGCCTCGTTATTACAAGACAAAAAAATACTTCCTCCTAATTGTTTGACAACTAGATCCCACGCCATTGTCAATGTAGTCAATAAACGAGAAAATTACACAATGAGCGGATACCACTAGGGACCCAGCAGCTCGCCTAGTTGTTTTTTAGTTTCAGAGACGGAGCTCAACTGCACGTCGTGCGGGGGTTGTGGCCCGTCTAGCCCACGCTTACGCTTTTATTTAAGCACATGACGAGCCTAGTTGATATCTTTTTTCTTTCTGAAAATGGCTAGCCCAGTTCTTTTTTTGGAGAATACCAAAACCAAGGCCTACTTGCTTTTCTCAGCCCTACTGGGCTGCAAATCTTTCAAGACGAGGAGGGGTGTAAGTAGTAAGAAATGGGCTTCCCCAGAAAATGGGCTATAAGTTGTAAGAAATGGGCTGTAAATTTTTAAACCAAAGCCAACCGGCAATTACATTAAAATATCATTTTTTTTCCTGGATTTCTCTACTCTTATAGAAAGCAGAGTTGGTGATCATGATGTGCCTGCCATCCTGCAATATAGGCCGTCTGATCTATATCTAACGAATAGGAAGGAAACTATGACAATTTACCCGCACTCCTCTCCACATTTGCATATACGGCCTTCCCTCATTCATCCTTTTCTCCCACAAGATAAACTACTCATACAAATGCACTTCATGTTCCGTGCAACGCACTGGCATCTTGCTAGTTAAGATTTTAAATTTCATTCATTTTTTGCGGAGATTTTTTTTATATAATTTTTTAAAGATATTTTTAAAGTGACTCGAAATTTCGTGATTAAAGGAATTCGGACCCCACCGAAATATGCAAAATTTCTATGAATTTTTTAGCAGTGCCTAGAATATATGGTCTGTAATGCTAATAAAAAGAATATGGGCTTCAAAATATCCTTAAGAATTAGCAAATGGGCTGTAAATTGTTGAAAACAATGGCTAATGGGTTGTATGCTGTTTTCCACAGATTTTGAGGCTAACTTCTAGGCCTACCAGGTTGACGATGACGCTGTCATAAAAAAAATTGACGCATACGCAAGGCTTTGTCAACTTAGTCAACACAGAGAAGTGACTGTTGGATGTTCATCCAACAGCCGCAGTGCTTCTTCAATCTCCGATCTTCCTGCTCCAGCCGCCCAAACCAGTGTCGGCGGGACTGCCTGCTCCCTCCTCCCGTGGCCGGATGTGCTGCCGCTAGGCCATCCCTCTACCCACCCGCACATCCTGTTATTTTTTGGCGACGTCAGCCTCACCCCGCAGAGGACCAGTCAGCGCTCGTACTCCCCTCAGCGTGGGCATCTGCTAATGTGGCTTCGCCGGCTCCGGGTTGTTCCCTTCCTGGGCCTCGCCCTCATCCACCGCGTTTGTACTCTCGGCGTGGCGAGGTCAACATGGTTAACAAAAAACAGCCATCGGAAGAGGCTGACAATAGGGACCCACACAAGGAAATGCCTCCTTATTACGCGCAAAATAATGATTCCTCCACCTGATAGCTGGGACCCACTAGAAGGGCCTCTGTATTTTGTGAAAAATGCCCCCCTCCCGCTGTCAGCCCAGACCCACTAGCTATATCTTCGCACGCAAGGAAGTGCTACCTCTTTTAGCACTGCGTTGGTTTTCCCCGAAGAGGAAGGGATGATGCAGCAAAGTAGCGTAAGTATTTCCCTCAGTTTTTGAAACCAAGGTATCAATCTAGTAGGAGGCTACGCGCGAGTCCCTCGTACCTGCACAAAACAAATAAATCCTCGCAACCAATGCAAATCGGGGGTTGTCAATCCCTATAGGGCCACTTACGAGAGTGAGATCTGATAGATATGATAAGAGTAAAATAGCAAAGTAAATAACTAAGTAGTAGGAGATTAATATGATAAAGATAGACCCGGGGGCCATAGGTTTCACTAGTGGCTTCTCTCGAGAGCATAAGTATTCTACGGTGGGTGAACAAATTACTACTTAGCAATTGACAGAATTGAGCATAGTTATGAGAATATCTAGGTATGATCATGTATATAGGCATCACGTCCGAGACAAGTAGACCAACTCCTGCCTGCATCTACTACTATTACTCCACTCATCGACCACTATCCAGCATGCATCTAGAGTATTAAGTTAAAAACAGAGTAACTCCTTAAGCAAGATGACATGATGTAGAGGTATAGACTCATGCAATATGAAGAAAACCCCATCTTGTTATCCTTGATGTCAACAATACAATACGTGCCTTGCTGCCCTTACTGTCACCGGGAAAGGACACCGCAAGATTGAACCCAAAGCTAAGCACTTCTCCCATTGCAAGAAATATCAATCTAGTAGGCCAAACCAAACTGATAATTTAAAGAGACTTGCAAAGATAACCAATCATACATAAAAGAATTCAGAGAAGATTCAAATATTATTCATTGATAGACTTGATCATAAACCCACAATTCATCAGTCTCAACAAACACATCGCAAAAAGAAGATTACATCGAATAGATCTCCACGAGAGAGGGGGAGAACATTGTATTGAGATCCAAAAAGAGAGAAGAAGCCATCTAGCTACTAACTATGGACCCGTAGGTCTGAGGTAAACTACGCACACTTTCTCGGAAGGGCTATGGTGTTGATGTAGAAGCCCTCCGTGATCGATGCCCTCTCCGGCGGAGCTCCGGAACAGGCCCCAAGATGGGATCTCGTGGATACAGAAAGTTACGGCGGTGGAATTAGGGTTTTGGCTCCGTATCTGATCGTTTGGGGGTATGTGGGTATATATAGGAGGAAGAAGTACGTCGGTGGAGCAACAGGGGGCCCACGAGGGTGGAGGGCGCGCCTGGGGAGGGCGGGTAGGCGTGCCCCCCTACCTCGTGGCCTCCTGTTACATGTCTTGACGTAGGGTCCAAGTCTCCTGAGTTGTATTCGATGAGAAAATCACGTTCCCGAAGGTTTCATTCCGTTTGGACTCCGTTTGATATTCCTTTTCTTCGAAACCCTAAAACAGGCAAAAACAGCAATTCTGGGCTGGGCCTCCGGTTAATAGGTTAGTCCCAAAAATAATATAAAAGTGGATAATAAATCCCAATAATGTCCAAAACAGTAGATAATATAGCATGGAGCAATCAAAAATTATAGATACTTTGGAGACGTATCAAGCATCCCCAAGCTTAATTCCTGCTCGTCCTCGAGTAGGTAAATGATAAAAACAGAATTTTTGATGCGGAGTGCTACCTGGCATAATTTTAATGTAATTCTTCTTAATTGTGGTATGAATATTCAGATCCGAAAGATTCAAGACAAAAGTACATATTGACATAAAAATTATAATACTTCAAGCATACTAACAAAGCAATTATGTCTTCTCAAAATAACATGGCTAAATAAAGTTATCCCTACAAAATTATATAGTCTGGCTATGCTCTATCTTCACCACACAAAATATTTAAATCATGCAGAACCCCGATGACAAGCCAAGCAATTGTTTCATACTTTTGACATTCTCAAAACTTTTTCAATCTTCACGCAATACATGAGCGTGAGCCATGGATATAGCACTATAGGTGGAATAGAGTGGTGGTTGTGGAGAAGACAAAAAGGAGAATATAGTCTCACATCAACTAGGCGTATCAACGGGCTATAGAGATGCCCATCAATAGATATCAATGTGAGTGAGTAGGGATTGCCATGCAACGGATGCACTAGAGCTATAAGTATATGAAAGCTCAAAAAGAAACTAAGTGGGTGTGTATCCAACTTGCTTGCTCATGAAGACCTAGGGCAATTTGAGGAAGCCCATCATTGGAATATACAAGCCAAGTTCTATAATGAAAGATTCCCACTAGTATATGAAAGTGATAACATGAGAGACTCTCTACTATGAAGATCATGGTGCTACTTTAAAGCACAAGTGTGGTAAAAGGATAGTAACATTGTCCCTTCTCTCTTTTTCTCTCATTTTTTATTTTATTTTTTATTTGGGTCTTTTCTCTTTTTTATGGCCTCTTTTTTTATTTGGGCTTCTTTGGCCTCTTTTATTTATTTTTCATCCGGAGTCTCATCCCGACTTGTGGGGGAATCATAGTCTCCATCATCCTTTCCTCACTGGGACAATGCTCTAATAATGATGATCATCACACTTTTATTTTTCTTACAACTCAACAATTTCAACTCGATACTTAGAACAAAATATGACTCTATATGAATGCCTCCGGCGGTGTACCGAGATATGCAATGACTCATGAGTGACATGTATGAAAGAATTATGAATGGTGGCTTTGCCACAAATACGATGTCAACTACATGATCATGCTAAGCAATATGACAATGATGGAGTGTGTCATAATAAACGGAACGGTGAAAAGTTGCATGGCAACATATCTCAGAATGGCTATGGAAATGCCATAATAGTTACGTATGGTGGCTGTTTTGAGGAAGGTATATGGTAGGTGTATGATACCGGCGAAAGGTGCGCGGTATTAGAGAGGCTAGCAAAGGTGGAAGGGTGAGAGTGCGTATAATCCATGGACTCAACATTAGTCATAAAGAACTCATATACTTATTGCAAAAATCTACAAGTTATCAAAGCAAAGTATTACGCGCATGCTCCTAGGGGGATAGATTGGTAGGAAAAGACCATCGCTCGTCCCCGACCGCCACTCATAAGGAAGACAATCAATAAATAAATCATGCTCCGACTTCCTCACATAACGGTTCAACATATGTGCATGCTACGGGAATCACAAGATTCAACACAAGTATTTCTCAAATTCACAACTACTCAACTAGCATGACTTTAATATCACCATCTCCATATCTCAAAACAATTATCAAGTATCAAACTTATCATAGTATTCAACACACTTATAAGAGAGTTTTATTATTAATCTTGCATACCAAGCATATTAGGATTTTAAGCAAATTACCATGCTATTAAGACTCTCAAAATAATCTAAGTGAAGCATGAGATATCAATAGTTTCTATAAAACAAATCCACCACCGTGCTCTAAAAGATATAAGTGAAGCACTAGAGCAAAATTATATAACTCAAAAGATACAAGAGAAGCACATAGAGTATTCTAACAAATTACAAATCATGTATGGCTCTCTCAAAAGGTGTGTACAGGAAGGATGATTGTGGTAAACTAACAAGCAAATACTCCAATCATACAAGACGCTCCAAGCAAAACACATATCATGTGGTAAAAAAATATAGCTCCAAGTAAAGTTACCGATAGAAGTAGACGAAAGAGGGGATGCCTTCCGGGCATCCCCAAGCTTTGGCTTTTAGGTGTCCTTAGATTATCTTGGGGGTGCCATGGGCATCCCCAAGCTTAGGCTCTTACCACTCCTTGTTCCATAATCCATCAAATCTTTACCCAAAACTTGAAAACTTCACAACACAAAACTTAAAGTAGAAAAACTCGTGAGCTCCGTTAGCGAAAGAGAATAAAAGATCACATCAAGGTACTGTAATGAACTCATTCTTTATTTGTATGGGTGGTATACCTACTTTATTCCAACTTCTCTATGGTTTATAAACTATTTTACTAGCCATAGATTCATCAAAATAAGCAAACAACACACGAAAAACAGAATCTGTCAAAAACAGAACAGTCTGTAGTAATCTGTATCTAGCGCAAGATCTGGAACCCCAAAAATTCTAAAATAAATTTCTGGACGTGAGGAATTTATCTATTAATCATCTACAAAAATAATTAACTAAATATAACTTTCCAAATAAAAATGACAGCAGTTCTCGTGAGCACTAAAGATTCTGTTTTTGACAGCAAGTTCAACAAGACTTTCCCCAAGTCTTCCCAACGGTTCTACTTGGCACAAACACTAATTAAAAAAAACACGACCAAAAAAGAGGCTAGATAATTTATTTATTACTAAATAGGAGCAAAAATCAAGGAATAAAAATAAAATTGGGTTGCCTCCCAACAAGCGCTATCGTTTAACGCCCCTAGCTTGGCATAACAAGCAAGAATAGATCTAGGTATTGCCATCTTTGGTAGGCAATCCATAAGTGGCTCTCATAATAGATTCATAAGGTAATTTAATTTTATTTCTAGGAAAGTGTTCCGTGCCTTTCCTTAATGGAAATTGGAATCTAATATTTCCTTCCTTCATATCAATAATTGCACCAATCGTTCTAAGGAAAGGTCTACCAAGAATAATAGGACATGAAGGATTGCAATCTATGTCAAGAACAATAAAATCTACGGGCAAATAATTCCTATTTGCAAAAATAATAACATCATTAATTCTTCCCATAGGTTTCTTAATAGTGGAATCCGCAAGGTGCAAGTTTAGAGAGAAATCATCAAAATCACGGAAACCTAACAAATCACACAAAGTCTTTGGAATTGTGGAAACACTAGCACCCGAATCACATAAAGCATAGCATTCATGATCCTTAATTCTAATTTTAATTGTTGGTTCCCACTCATCATAAAGTTTTCTAGGGATAGAAACTTCCAATTCAAGTTTTTCTTCATAAGATTGCATCAAGGCATCAACGATATGTTTAGTAAACGCTTTATTTTGACTATAAGCGTGAGGAGAATTTAGCACGGATTGCAACAAGGAAATACAATCAATCAAAGAGCAATTTTCATAGTTAAATTCCTTGAAATCCATAATAGTGGGTTTAGCAACATCTAGGGTTTTAATTTCTTCAATCCCACTTTTATCAAATTTAGCATCAAGATCAAAAGATTCAGAATTCTTGGAACGCCTTCTAGGTAAAGGTGGATCATATTCAGTCCCATCATTATAAAGATTCATATTGCAAAACAAAGATTTAATAGGGGACACATCAATAACTTTTAGATCTTCATCATTATTTTCATAGGAACTAGAAGAACACGCTTTTATAAAGGCATCTTTCTTAGCACGCATCCTAGCAGTTCTTTCTTTGCACTCATCAATGGAAATTCTCATGGCTTTGAGAGAATCATTGATATCATGCTTAGGTGGAATAGATCTAAGTTTCAAAGAATCAACATGAAGAGCAATTCTATCAACGTTCCTAGCCAAATCATCAATCTTAAGCAATTTCTCTTCAATCATAGCATTAAAATTCTTTTGCAAAGTAATAAACTCTTTAATATTAGAATCAAAATCAGAGGGCATCTTATTATAATTTCCATAAGAATTGTTGTAGGAATTACCATAATTATTAGAGGGATTACTAGGATAAGGCCTA
Source organism: Triticum urartu (assembly GCF_003073215.2). NCBI lineage: Eukaryota > Viridiplantae > Streptophyta > Magnoliopsida > Poales > Poaceae > Triticum > Triticum urartu. Next base: position 24,634,251 of record NC_053026.1, read on the forward strand.
GGGTTGAAATTTCCTCTATACGCGTTGTTACCAAAATTGTTCCTACCAACAAAATTCACATCCATAGATTCATTATTATTCTCAATCAAAGTAGACAAGGGCATATCATTAGGATCAGAATAAACACTCTTATTAGCAAATAATTTCATAAGTTCATCCATCTTTCCACTCAAAACATTAATTTCTTCTATCGCATGCACCTTTTTATTAGTAGATCTTTCATTATGCCATTGAGAATAATTAACCATAATATTATCTAGGAGTTTAGTAGCTTCTCCTAAAGTGATTTCCATAAAAGTGCCTCCCGCGGCCGAATCTAAAAGATTTCTAGAAGCAAAATTCAATCCGGCATAAAAAATTTGTATAATCATCCATACATTTAAACCATTAGTAGGGCAATTACGTATCATTAATTTCATTCTCTCCCAAGCTTGTGCAACATGTTCATGATCAAGTTTCTTAAAGTTCATAATATCGTTTCTAAGAGAGATGATCTTAGCAGGAGGAACATACTTAGAGATAAAAGCATCTTTGCACTTGTTCCATGAATCAATACTATTTTTAGGCAAAGACGAAAACCAAGCTTTAGCACGATCTCTAAGCAAAAAAGGAAATAGCTTCAATTTAACAATATCATTATCCACATCTTTCTTCTTTTGCATGTCACACAAATCAACAAAGCTATTTAGATGGGTAGCGGCATCTTCACTAGGAAGGCCGGAGAACGGATCTTTCATAACAAGATTCAGCAAAGCAGCATTAATTTCACAAGATTCGGCATCGGTAAGAGGAGCAATCGGAGTGCTAATAAAATCATTGTTGTTGGTATTGGTGAAGTCACACAATTTAGTATTATCTTGAGCCATCGTGACAAGCAAGCAAACTAACACACAAGCAAACAAAAAGCAAGCGAACTAAAAGAGGCAAATAGAGGGAGAGAGGAAGGAGAGAGAGGGGGGCGAATAAAACGGCAAGGGTGAAGTGGGGGAGAGGAAAACGAGAGGCAAATGGCAAATAATGTAATGCGGGAGATAAGGGTATGTGATGGGTACTTGGTATGTTGACTTTTGCGTAGACCTCCCACGCAACGGCGCCAGAAATCCTTGTCGCTACCTCTTTTAGCACTGCGTTGGTTTTCCCCGAAGAGGAAGGGATGATGCAGCAAAGTAGCGTAAGTATTTCCCTCAGTTTTTGAGAACCAAGGTATCAATCCAGTAGGAGGCTACGCGCGAGTCCCTCATACCTCCACAAAACAAATAAATCCTCGCAACCAACGCAAATAGGGGTTGTCAATCCCTATAGGGCCACTTACGAGAGTGAGATCTGATAGATATGATAAGATCATATTTTTGGTATTTTTATGATAAAGATGCAAAGTAAAATAAAGGCAAAGTAAATAACTAAGTAGTAGGAGATTAATATGATAAAGATAGACCCGGGGGGCATAGGTTTCACTAGTGGCTTCTCTCGAGAGCATAAGTATTCTACGGTGGGTGAACAAATTACTGTTGAGCAATTGACAGAATTGAGCATATTTATGAGAATATCTAGGTATGATCATGTATATAGGCATCACGTCCGAGACAAGTAGACCGACTCCTGCCTGCATCTACTACTATTACTCCACTCATCGACCGCTATCCAGCATGCATCTAGAGTATTATGTTAAAAACAGAGTAACGCCTTAAGCAAGATGACATGATGTAGAGGGATAGACTCATGCAATATGAAGAAAACTCCATCTTGTTATCCTCGATGGCAACAATACAATACGTTCCTTGATGCCCTTACTGTCACCGGGAAAGGACACCGCAAGATTGAACCCAAAGCTAAGCACTTCTCCCATTGCAAGAAAGATCAATCTAGTAGGCCAAACCAAACTGATAATTCAAAGAGACTTGCAAAGATAACCAATCATACATAAAAGAATTCAGAGAAGATTCAAATATTATTCATAGATAGACTTGATCATAAACCCACAGTTCATCAGTCTCAACAAACACACCGCAAAAAGAAGATTACATCGAATAGATCTCCACAAGAGAGAGGGAGAACATTGTATTGAGATCCAAAAAGAGAGAAGAAGCCATCTCGCTACTAACTATGGACCTGTAGATCTGAGGTAAACTACTCACACTTCATCGGAAGGGCTATGGTGTTGATGTAGAAGCCCTCCGTGATCGATGCCCCCTCCGGCGGAGCTCCGGAACAGGCCCCAAGATGGGATCTCATGGATACAGACAGTTATGGCGGTGGAATTAGGGTTTTGGCTCTGTATCTGATCATTTGGGGGTACGTGGGTATATATAGGAGGAAGAAGTACGTCGGTGGAGCAACAGGGGGCCCACGAGGGTAGAGGGCGCGCCTGGGGGGTAGGCGCGCCCCTACCTCGTGGCCTCCTGTTATGTGTCTTGACGTAGGGTCCAAGTCTCCTGAGTTGTATTCGATGAGAAAATCACATTCCCGAAGGTTTCATTCTGTTTGGACTCCGTTCGATATTCCTTTTCTTCAAAACCCTAAAACAGGCAAAAAACAGCAATTCTGGGCTGGGCCTCCGGTTAATAGGTTAGTCCCAAAAATAATATAAAAGTGGATAATAAAGCCCAATAATGTCCAAAACAGTAGATAATATAGCATGGAGCAATCAAAAATTATAGATACGTTGGAGACGTATCAGGAAGTGCCTCCTTATTACGCACAAAAAATGAATACTCCCCCTGGTAGCTGGGACCAACCGTAGTGGGAGGCTGACTTGTGGGCCTACTAAGTTGACGGGGACGGAGGGCTTTGTCAACTTAGTCAATATGAACGATTCTAGCTCCAGTGACTGTACGATGTCCATCCAATGACCGTAGTGCTTCTTCAACCTCTGGTCTTCTTGCTCCAGCCGCCCAAACCAGCGCCGATCGTGCCGCCTGCTCCTGCCTCCCGTGGCCGGTTGTGCTGCCGCGGAGGCCTCACTGCCCCCTACTACTCCCACCGCTGGCCAGGCCATCCCTCTACTCACCCACACCCCCTGTTATTCTGCGGCGACGGCAGCCTCACACCGTAGCCGAACCAGTGAACCCTCATACTCCTCTCCGTGTGGGCATCCACTGCCGCATCTTCCCCGGCTCCGCGTTGTCCCCTTCCTAGGCCTCGCCATCATCCACCGCCTTGGTGCTCTCGATGCGCCATGGTCAATGTGGTCAAGGAACGACTTCCATCGGAAGATTACTATACGTGGAGAGGCTGACAACTGGGTCCACGGCCGGAGCAAGGAAGTGCAACCTTATTACGCATAAAATAATTATTCCTCCGCCTGACAGCAGGGACCCACCAGACGGAACACCGTATTTCGTGAAAAAAACGTTTCCCCTTTGACAGCTAGGACCCACCAGCTATATCTTCGCACGCAAGGAAGTGCCTCTTTATCCTCCCTGACAGTCGGGACCCACCTGGTCGAAGCGTACATAGTGTTGCCATTTTGGTCGCGAACGTGTACGTACATATTGGTTGATCGGTCTGTTTGCAGGCTACAACGATGAACGGTGGCCCAGTAAGGAAGGGCATGTGTCGTGGTAGAGGCGGGGATGTAGCATATACATGTACGTACAACCAGGGTGCAAGAAAGTAAATACGGGCACGTATGTACATATAGGCAGGGTCTCGAACGGCTACTCGTGCATACATACGGCCAGGGCTCGTGTAGATGGAGAGATGTCAGCGGAGAGCAGCGACGATGTCATGTTCATCGGCAGCCAACCGGCTGGGTCGGAACGGAGAAACTGCATCGTCGTGATCATCGGGAGGCAACGGAACGCGTGATGTTCATTAGGAGCCAACCGGCTTGGATGGAACAGCCGATCAAAACGAGGCTTGGCGTACCGCGGAACGGAGGAAACGACCTTCTATTCTACCAGCCACGATCGAAATAGGATCATGTTCATCAGCATGGGTCTGGCGTACCGCAAAACGGAGGAAACAGACTTGTGTTCGAGTGCCTACAGTCAAAACGGGGTCCTGTTGATCAGGAGGGGTGTGGCGTACCGCAAAATGAAGGAAACGGACTTGTGTTGGAGCGCTACGGTCTAAACGGGGGTCCTGTTCATTAGGAGGGGTGTGGCGTACCGCAAAACGAGACTCCACGGGCTACTATTCATCTCCACCGTCGACTGCCTCCACGGGCTACTGTTCATCCACCGTCGACCTCCTCCAGCCTCCACCTGCGACTGTTCATCCACGGGCTCCTGTTCATCCAGCCTCCATAGCTCCTCCACCGGCTACTGTTCAACCAGCCCTCTCCACGGGGTCCTGTTCAACCACCCCTCCACGGGCTACTATTCATCCAGCCCACCACCGGCTACTGTTCAACCAGCCCTTCACAGGGTCCTGTTCATCCAGCCCTCCACGGGGTCCTGTTCATCCACCCCCAACCAGCTCGATCGGGGTCCTGTTTATCTAGCGGCAGCGGCCTCTACTACCACGGGGTCCTGTTCATCCAACCCCCACCGGGAACTATTCATCCAACCCCCAACAATGCTCATTGTTCATCAAGAGGCAACATGTTCGATCGGCTTGAGTTAGCAGAAGTAGCGCAGGAATCGCTCGATCAGGTTTAGTTAACAGCCAGATCAATCGATCACTCGGGTTCAGTAATGTGTAGCCTGTAGTGCAATCGCTCGGGTTCAGTAGGCGAACGCCTCGCTCGGGTTCAGTTAGAGCCCAACGCCTCGCACCCACGCGCGTACGTGTATGAGAGAAACGCGCATTGCTCGACCCCCGACCACCCACCGTAACCGGGAACTCCCCGATATTTTCCTCGCCCTCGCTTCTACCATGTTTTTTTCGTCATGGGTGGCCCAAAGAATGTCATGCAGCTGCGTCTCCGGCCCGCCCAGGACGAAAAGCCCATTTTCGGTCATGATTTTTTGTCATAGAAGTAGGAACCCACCACATCTATGATGATACCGGGTTTTGTCACAATTATCGTCATAGAAGTGTCATAAGCTTGACAGAAAAAATTCATTCGGCCCAAGATGTCATGGATGTGTCTTTTTTTGTAGTGTTTCCCCCTTCCTCCTCTTTCCTCCCCCTCCGATATATATGGCAGGGGGCGCACGGCTTGGGAGTTTTGAGTATGTGTTTTGTATTGCACGTGTATTGGAGTTGTGGCCCACCTCCTAGTCTTGTATAGTTGAGGTAGAGGCCTTCCCTTGTAATATATATATACGTGCACCAGCACCCCATCAATACAACGATTATTGTATGGCAAATCATCTCTCTACATGGTATCAGTTTTTAGGTTTTAATCCTTGCCTTCCGCTGCCGCCGCCGCGCGACTCCTCCCACGCCGTCGCCGCCACCCCACCACCGCCACCTCTGCGCGCTCCTCCCGCGCCGCCGCCGCCCGCTCGCCGCCGCCGCCGCGCGACTCCTCCGCCCCGCCGCCGCCGCTACCCCGCCGTCATGCGCCTCCTCCGCGCCGCCGCCGTCGCTACCCCGCCGCCGCGTGACTCCTCCGCGCCGCCACCGATGGCGTTCACCGGCCTGTCTGCCGCCGCCTCTGCCGTCCCGCCACCAGCGCCCTCCGGTGCGGCCCCGGCGCCATACGGCACGGTCGCCGCCTACGGCGCATCCGGCGTCACCCACATGCAGCCATCCCCGCCAATGGCCGGCGGCCCTGCTCCGCCCGAGCCGACGATGGCCTGTCCGGGCTGGTGTTACCCGTCGATCGGCACCGGCTACGGCACCCTCCTTGTGCCGCCGCCGGCCCAGGGCGCCGGCTGGGCCCCGCACTACCCGCAGGCTCTCCCCGTGGGCCACCGGGGGTTCATAGGCGCGCCTTACCAGTCGACCGGCACCGGCTATGGCACCCTCCTTGTGCCGCCGCCCCTCGGTGGTTATGGCCCGCCCGCTTCGGTGCCGCCCTACGGGGGCCTCTCACCGCCGCCAGTACCTGCGCCATGGGACCCCGCCCTCCTCGCCGCCCAGCACTCCGCACCGTCGCCGAGTAGCTCTATCAGCGGAGGCGACTGGTACATGGACGCAAGTGCTACTGCGCACATGACAGCTCATCCCGGTAACCTAACCTCCTCCACTCCCGTTCACACACCCACTCGTATCACCGTTGGTAACGGCTCCTCCTTACCTATTACTCATATCGGTAGCACTAGTTTTCCCTCCACTTCCACACCCATCAATATGTCTAATGTTCTTGTTTCACCAGACTTAGTCACAAACCTACTTTCCGTTCGTCGTCTTACTCGTGAGAACCCACTCCCTGTTGAATTTGACGGCATTGGCTTTTCTGTGAAAGACGCTCGTACCCAGATGGTTCTTCACCGTTGTGACAGTCCCGATGATCTCTACCCCGTGCACGCCGGCGCCTCCACCTCCACACATGTCACCTTTGCCGCCGGCATCGACCTTTGGCACGCTCGCTTGGGTCACCCCAACCACACTGTGTTACGTCAAATTTTTAGGAGTTTCTCTTTCTCATGTAATAAGCTCGACGAGCACTCTTGTGAGGCATGTCGCTTAGGCAAGCATGTTCGTCTTCCCTTTAGTGCGTCCTCCTCAGTTTCCACTTTTCCATTTCAATTACTTCATAGTGATGTTTGGACATCTCCCATTGCGAATAACACAGGCTATCTCTACTACTTGGTGATTTTAGATGATTATTCTCATTATGTGTGGACTTTTCCTCTTCGTCGTAAATCCGATGCTTTAGCCACACTCACCGCCTTTTATTCCTATGTCACCACCCAGTTCGGTCGCCCCATACTTGCACTCCAAACTGATAACGGAAAAGAGTTTGACAACATTGGTCTTCGCACACTTCTTGCCTCTCACGGCACCATCTTCCGTCTGACTTGCCCCTACACTTCACAGCAGAACGGCCGCGCTGAGCGCATTCTCCGCACTATTAATGACTGCGTTCGCACGTTACTCTTTCACTCAAACGTGCCCGCTCGGTTTTGGCCCGATGCCCTCGCCACCGCCACCCTCTTAGTTAACATTCGTTCGTGTCGTCCTCGGTGGAACTACGCTCCTCACCACCTTCTCTTCGGTACACCACCGTCCTATGATGGTCTCCGCATCTTTGGGTGTCTCTGTTATCCCAGCACCGTGTCCACCACGCCACACAAGCTCGCACCCTGATCCGTCCCATGCATCTTCCTTGGCTACCCTCCCAACACCAAAGGTTACCGGTGCTATGATCCTGTCACTCATCATGTGTACACCTCGAGGCACGTGTATTTTGTCGAGACGGTGTTCCCTTTTTTTCAGGTCCCTCCGGCTGCGGATTCTTTGACGCCAGCCCCCGCGCCCCCTAACTGGAGCGATGCACGGCGGCACCCCCCGGCGGCCCACCCTGCCCGGCACCTTCTGCCGCCACCTCCCGGGTTCTCGACTCCCTCTTATGAGGTCGAGTCGGTGGGCACACCGCCCGCCACCCCTGCGACGGGCTCGACCTCGACCTCGCCCGTCGCTCCCGCCACCGCGAGATCGGCCGCCGCGGCCCCCGCTACCGCGGCCCCCGCTGCCGCGGCCCCTGCCGCCACGGCCTCCACCGCCGCCGTGGTGCCCCCACCACCGCGGCCCCCGCCGCCGCACCGGGTGTCGCCGCACCGGGTGCCACCGCCGCCATGCCCCCTTCCGCCGCGGCACCCGCCGGCCCTGCTGCCCCGTCACTTGGCGTGACTACCCGTGCCCGAGCAGGAGTGCTTTGGCCCAGCACGCGCTACTCCGCCGACGAGTATGTGTGCACCGCCTCGACGTCGACGCCATCACCCGTCCCCACCTCCGCTCGTGCTGCCCTTCGGGATCCCCACTGGCTAGCTGCGATGCAGGAGGAGTTCGATGCCTTACAGCGCAACCGCACATGGCAGCTTGTTCTGCGACCCCCTCGTGCCAACATCATCTCTGGCAAGTGGGTGTTTCGCCACAAGACTCGCCCAGACGGTTCTCTCGAGCGCTACAAGGCTCGCTGGGTGGTTCGTGGCTTTCGGCAGCGCGCGGGCGTGGACTTCACCGACACTTTCGCCCCGATTGTGAAACCGGGCACGATCCGCGCCGTCCTTCAGCTGGTCATCTCACACGCCTGGCCTGTGCATCAGTTGGACATTTCCAACGCCTTCTTACACGGTCATCGTGCCGAGCAGGTGTTCTATGAGCAGCCTACTGGTTTCGTCGACACCGAGCACCCCGATTTCGTGTGCTTGCTCTCCCGCTCTCTGTATGGGTTGAAGCAGGCGCCTCGGGCTTGGTACCAGCGTATCGCCGCCTTCCTGTAGTCTCTGGGCTTTCGGTCCACTCGCTTCGATGCCTCACTTTTTGTGTATCATCAGGGAGCTTCCACTGCATATCTGCTGCTCTACGTCGACGACATCATCCTCACGGCATCCACCCCTGATCTCCTTCAGCGGCTGACTGCTTGTCTTTGTGATGAGTTCACCCTCAAGGACTTGGGGCCCCTGCACTACTTTCTCGGCATCGAGGTGATCCGCCAGGCTGGCGAAGGCGAAGGTCTCTGCTCTGGAGGGGTCTCTCACGTCCGATGGAGCTTTTTATCACTCTATTATCGGTGCTTTACAGTACTTGACGCTGACTCGCCCCGACCTGCAGTACGCTGTTCAGCAGGTGTGCCTCCATATGCACGCCCCGCGTGACTCTCACTGGACTCTGGTGAAGCGTATTCTCTGTTACATACCGGCACCATGTCCTTGAGACTCACCCTGACGGCCTCCGCCTCCACCGACCTTGTGGCCTACTCGGATGCTGACTGGGCTAGTTGCCCCGACACGCGACGCTCTATGTCAGGCTATTGCGTCTACCTTGGGCCCTCGTTGATCTCTTGGTCCTCGAAGTGGCAGCCCACGGTCTCTCGCTCCAGCGCCGAGGCAGAGTATCGCGCCGTTGACAACGTCGTGGCCGAGTGCTCTTGGATACGTCAGATGCTCCAAGAGTTGCTTTGTGATGTTCACAAGGCCACTCTTGTCTACTGCGATAAAGTCAGCGCGGTCTACCTCTCCGCCAACCCGGTGCACCATCGACGGACGAAGCATATTGAGCTCGACATTCACTTCGTGCGCGAGCAGGTTGCCCTTGGCCGTGTTCGAGTTCACCATGTGCCAACGTCGCAACAGTTTGCTGATGTGATGACTAAGGGATTGCCTACTCCCGTCTTCGAGGAGTTTCGGTCCAGTCTCTGTGTCTCCGGTGACGCTTCGACTGCGGGGGGTGTTGAGTATGTGTTTTGTATTGCACATGTATTGGAGTTGTGGCCCACCTCCTAGTCTTGTATAGTTGAGGTAGAGGCCTTCCCTTGTAATATATATACGTGCACTAGCACCCCATCAATACAACGATTATTGTATTGCAAATCATCTCTCTACAGGGAGGAGCCCAAGTAGGATTCAATCCTACTTGGGGCGCCTCCTGGCCTCTCCCCTCCCCCTCCCACCTATATATATGGGGGGGCTAGCACACCCAAGACAATTGCCTAGCCGTGTGCGACGCCCCTCCACCGTTTACTTCCCCAGTCATATTTCCGTATGTAGTGCTTAGGCGAAGCCCTGTGGAGATCACTTCACCATCACAGTCACCACGCCGTCGGGCTGACGGAACTCAACTACTACCTCGACGTCTTGCTGGATCAAGAAGGCGAGGGACGTCACCGAGCTGAACGTGTGTAGAACTCGGAGGTGCCGTACGTTCGGTACTCAATTGGTGGATCGCGAAGAAAGTTTGATTACATCAACCGCGTTGTGAAACGCTTTCGCTTACGGTCTACGAGCGTAAGTAGACACACTCTCCCCCTCGTTGCTATGCATCTCATGGATTGATCATTGCGTGTGCGTAGAATTTTTTTTTGTTTTCCATGCAATGATTCCCAACACGGGGGAGATCAGATCCGGACTAAGAGCCGGGTTGCTCGGATCAAGGTCCAGGCCTGATGAGAAGACCAGATCCGCACTTGAGGTAAAGCTCAATGTGACGGTAGTCGGTTCCGCAGTTAAGGCCGGATCCACCAGGGGATCTGTCGGTGTCAAAACCGGTAGATCTCGGGTAGGGGTCCCGAACTATGCGTCTAGGATCGATGGTAATAGGAGGCTGGGGACACGATGTTTACCCAGGTTCGGGCCCTCTTGATGGAGGTAATACCCTACGTCCTGCTTGATTGATATTGATGATATGAGTATTACAAGAGTTGATCTACCACGAGATCGTAGAGGCTAAAACCCTAGAAGCTAGCCTATGGTATGATTGTTGTATATTATCTATCGACTAGCCTGGCCTCGGTTTATATAATGCACCAGAGGCCTAGGATAACAAGAGTCCTAGCCGAATACGCTTGTGGGGAGGAGTCCTTGTCTTGATCACCAAGTCTTGTGTAATCTTCCATGTATGCGGCAGCTGTCCGAACTGGCCCATGAGTATACGGCCATGGGGGTCCTCGGCCCAATCTAACAGATCGGGAGATGACGTGGTGAGTACCCCCTAGTCCAGGACACCATCAGTAGCCCCCTGAACCGGTCTTCAAGTTAGGGATGCTCCTCGATTCTTCTGAACTATTCTTCATCTTCGGTTGTCGGTCTTGAAAACTGGTTCAACAAATCTTCTCATCTTCGATCTTGAGGATCGTCGAAATGCATTCGGCAAGTTTACATGTCGGGTATTCGAGGAGCCCCTTTAAGTTTCCGGCCTTTATCAATGCCTTGTTATTTTTATGCCACACCTCGGGTTTGCAGTTGTTCCCGGGAGGCAGTGTCCTCTTGCGTTCGAGCTCTAACGCTGGACTGCATTCGAGGTATCTTTTGCAGTCGAGCACCAATGTCGGACTGCTTCCGAGCTCCAACGCCGAAATGTATCCGAGCTCCAACGTCGGACTGTATCCGAGCTCCAACGCCGGACTATGTCCAAGCTCCAACGCCGGACTGTCATAAATCACCTTGGTTCAAAAAAGTTGAAGGAGTTTAGCCGAGCTTAATGCCGGAAATGCCCTCTATGGAGCCAGCCACTAGCGCCCAAGCTTTATGCCGGACTGCTTCCGAGGTGATGCACCACCCCGACTGTGGGCCGATTTTTTGTCAATATTTTTGATTGGTGCAATTTATTCTCTGCCGAGATATATAGCCAGTAGCCCTCAAGGTGTGTATCGGTCTAAAACCCGAGATGCACCTGAAGGATGACGTAAGACCGCTGATCCCAGTAGCCGCTGAGACTCAGGTTGATTTGCAAAATCGGCCTAAGGATCAAGTCCTAGCTCGGCAGAATACTTCGGGACACAAAAAGCGGCGTGCTTAGTCCTCGGGACTCAGGTTGGGTGCGGCTGACCAACCTGAGGATCATAATCTCCTCGAAAACTATATTGCACTTCAATTTTCTGCACTGGATTGCCAATGCAGTAGCCCCCGAGACACTGGTCGGGTGGAAACACCAGATAAGGGGATCAATGTGCCCCTTTAATATTTGTAAATAATAAGCCCGAAGCCCAGTAGCCCCCGAGCCTTAATGTGGCCGAATTAAGGATCGATATCCATAGTAAAATCACAAATTATGTGTAATGACTCTATGTATCCAAGTACTTTACATCATTAATGCTCGGATCCGCATTGTACAAAACTTTGTTGACCGACCATCGGCTTCCACCTCCTCGGCTAGTAGTCGAGGAGTGTTTGTCCTACTTTATAAAGCCTTTATGAGGGCAAAGATTTACGACAAACAAGGCAATCTGGCCATACGGTTTTTGTAAACAAAGGTATGCAGAGAGATATGTTATATTACTGTTTAACATAAGAAATGTCTTCCAAAGTAAATAGTCCCGCTATCGGTTCCTTTCTTTGGGTTGTCATGCTAAGCATGATCATGAAACCTCAGCTCTAATGTAAGAGCAAAATATCGAGGATTTAGTTTGGGAGGCCAGTTAATAGCCCTCGGTAGTGTTCGGCGGCAGTCAAGGTCAAGCCGTAAACACTTCGGCCATTGTTATGAATGGCCCGTCATTTAACAGCATCATCGGATCACTGACCTGTTTACGCTTATTGTGACAGACAGTTTTCGGCTTTCTCCACTGAGGTGCTTAACCATGTGAGCTGGAAGCACAATCGCAGTGGTTCTCCCTTTGCACACCTAGCCGAACAAGGTAGAACGTAGGAGGCAAGCGCAGGAGCCGGGCAACCCAACTATTGACCGAAGACACAATTCGAAACCAATGCATATATAGTGAGATCCAAGAATGTTTTTGCCGAATCTATAAAGGTGTCTGGCATTGCACTGTGAGACTTGTGCTAGAAACACACAAATAGTTTAAAAGTGCCAAAAGCTTGGAAAACCAAAAAACGTCAGTAAAAACTTGACGTCTGAACAAGGTCAAGTGTTCGGTGCCAATCCGAAAATTGGACTTTAGAAGAAAAAAAGTGCTTCTGTCGTGCTTTAACATGACACATCCTATCTCAAGACTCCAAGCGGGTCAGCCTACGGCTTCAACCTCCTATCCCGAAGGCGGAGTACTTTTCATTAGGCCAGTTTAGCAAAATAAACTCTAGCAGCTTTGAGAGAGAAATTAGTCTCCTCAGCTAGTGACCACATACTTGTGTCGAAAAAGGAATTATAAATAATAACAATAATAATAACTTTGCAACGACTAAGAAGAAGAACACTTATTATAAAACGGCTCATATAAATTTAAGAGCCCCCAAGTGACTTGGGTAAAAGAATTTTATGTATAATGATTGTATGTACCAAAGTACTAATATCATATCTTTGTTCACTCGAACTTTAAATGCGTCTTAACCGACCGTCGGCTTCTCCCTCTTCGGTCAAGGACCGAAAAGTGTTATGTACTCCACCTGTCGAGAATATCGATAGTGTTTCCGATAATCAGGCAATCGGGCCATAAGGTTGTAACAGACAAAGCGCGCTCAGGGAACTTATGCTATATTACAGACGAAGTGTAAGAAGCATCTTCGAAGAAAATAGTACCCCCACCGATACCTTTCTTCGGTGCTCATTATTACTATGAGACTTGTGCAATAGATTTTTTGTACTGATGAGTTCCATTGTGTGCCGACCATGATTGAAAACAATAAGAGCGCTAGCTTTCGGCTTCACCCAGTCTGAGGCCAGAGCTCGGAGGACCCGGTCGTGACAATCGCAGAGGTGCTCCCTTTACTCCCTAGCCGAACAATCGGGAACGTAGGGGTAAGAACAGGAGCCAGGCAACCCAGCTTGCAAATCACTTAAGTCAATGTGGTGCATATTGTGGCGTAATACACGAACAAGGAACGAAGCCGTACAAGTATAATCATATGCAAGAGGAAAGGCTTCATGAAGGAAGCCCCCAAGTGAACTGGGTATTTGAATTTGTGCGTCACAAACAAAGTTTGGACAAGGAAATTTTTTACAAGCAACTTTTTTCCAAAAAAGTATAATGCTTGGTCGAACCGAACACAAGTTAAAAATTTAAAACTTTGAGCATGAAGGTAACTTAGCTGGTTAATGTGTTCGGTATTGATGACGCGGTCCGAACTTGATGCAGGACAAGGTTCCGTCGCCCAAGCCAGTCCCGAGGTGGCGGAGCAAAGAGCTCGGCACTCTGAAGTGGTGACATAACACGGTCAATGCGGGCCGGCAAAGTGATGCCGAAATTCCTGGCATGGGGTAATGAAGTGTTGACGAAGCCCCCCATCTAGCCGAGGTGACATGGTATGTCAGTACGCCGAGTTGACGATACTGCCCAACCCGGATCATTTTCCTATGCACAAAAAATAGTGCAAACCGGAGATAATAGTAATAATAATAATTAAAAAATAGTTGCATAATAAATAATTTATGCAAAGTGAGTAATAAAAGAAATATGGCATGGCGCCGAAGTCAATGTCGATGCAGGGCGTCGGCGTGATGCGGTAAAGGTGTGGCAAAGCCTGAATTCACAGGTCGGTCCGAGTTCCACGCGACCGTCGTTAATGCGGCCATCATTTTATAGACCTGTGTACAGATGATGGACAAACCAGAGTAATAATTCCTTGGGAAAATAAACCCAAACAAGCAAAAAAATACTAGGATTAATAGCACCTGGTTTATCTGTTGTAGCAATCCGAAGAAAGGTGATTCCCAAAATTGGGACTCGATCCGCACACCCATTGCCTAATGGGCGATAAAGCGACGGTATGGCGATGCTGGCAAAGGTTGGCTCGCCGAGGCAAAGCCCTCGGTCCAGCTAACGTGACAGAGCTGGTCGGCTAGTGACGCCGAAGTCTCCGGAGTAGGTTGATGAAGAGATGGCGAAGCCCCTGGTCCAGCCGAGATGTCGAAGTCTCGATGTCAGCCGATGAGTCGAAGTAGGTCGGCATGATGGACACCAACTTGAAGAAGCAATAGTGCGGCCCTGCCGATGCAGGTCGTGACGTGGTCGATGCCGGCTTGATGAAGTGACCGTGCGGCGATGCCGGTATGCCCGCTCCGTGTAATCTGTGGGGCGACGATGTTGGTGATGATTTATCCTTCGCGATGCCGGACTCTTGTTCGGCTTGCCGAGATGATGATCCGAAGAAGTTGAGCTCGGCTCAACAAAGTGACGATGTGTCTAGCACAGGTCGGCAGCCTTGGGGCAATATTGCCGGACTGGTTTGACACCAGCATGATGATGAAGATGACCTCAGGGGAGGCTTAAAAATTTACAGGCACGTGTTTAAAAACAACTTACAATACCCTAGAAGAGAATTCCTCTAAAAAGGTTGTCCAATATCGCGTTCATAAAGAAACATGAATTCGGGTCGGATCCGTATTCACGCAGAAAACGGATCCGAAAATTGGTCCACTCATCGGAAGGTTCCCGGAGTTTGAACCGTCGGATCGAGCTGAAATTTGGAGGGGTGGTAGATATGGGAATTCCGCAGTAGATGATCGGTTCGATCTTCCAAAGGACATCCGAGATGGGCTCTGGAGACCATGCCCTAAACTCGTCCAGATTCCCGTCCAGATTTTACAGGGCTCTGGTATATCGTAGACTGTCGGAGATTCCTCCATCAGAACTCGACGAAATTTTGCATGGCTGTTGTAGACATAATTCCGCACTATTCCACCGAAGCAATCGTCAAACCGACGCTCGAGGAGGTGGTTACGGCGAATACAAGTTCGTTGTCCATAAAAACAGCACGGCCGCCCGAGGGCAATGTTGACGTTGAGCACTCAAGCTCCATGGATGACTCCTCTATGATCATGATAGAGATCGGAGTTGATGTTGAAAAAGGCCCCCGTCCGAACATGACGATCGGAGATGGAGCACGGTCCTCGGTCGACCCAAGGTGACCAGTCGAGCCGGCGACGAAGATGCCGGCGTCGCAGTTGACCTGCGGGCGAGCCATTGATCCTTTTGCCTATCACACAGCGGAACTCTCAATGAAAGCACCAATGTCGGTGTCAAAACCAGCAGATCTCGAATAGGGGGTCCCGAACTGTGCGTCTAGGATCGATGGTAACAGGAGGCTGAGGACACGATGTTTACCCAGGTTCGGGCCCTCTTGATGGAGGTAATACCCTACGTCCTGCTTGATTGATATTGATGATATGAGTATTACAAGAGTTGATCTACCACGAGATCGTAGAGGCTAAAACCCTAGAAGCTAGCCTATGGTATGATTGTTGTATATTATATATTGACTAGCCTGGCCTCGGTTTATATAATGCACCAGAGACCTAGGATAACAAGAGTCCTAGCCGAATACGCCGGTGGGGAGGAGTCCTTGTCTTGATCACCAACTCTTGTGGAATCTTCCATGTATGCGGCAGCTATCCGAACTGGCCCATGAGTATACGGCCATGGGGGTCCTCAGCCCAATCTAACAGATCGGGAGATGACGTGGTGAGTACCCCCTAGTCCAGGACACCGTCAGGATCCGATCCGTAGCCTAGATCAAAGATAGGCTCCAAGATCGAACCTGCGACGGCTGAAGGGTTGTAGATCCGATCGAGCATCCAGCTAGAAAGGGTTAGCTCACCCGTGAATCTGCGGTATACTCCAAGCTCCCGAACATGAGGACTTGGCCCGGGGTAAAATTCTTGATGCGGGCAAGATGGCTCGCTGAGTCGGCGTGCAGAACAATGCTGCTGAAAGTGAAGAGATGGCTGGGCATGAAGATGTCACCATAGCCGGTGTTGCAGTTGATCTGCAGATTAGCCATCGATCTATTTCCGATCACACAGTGGAACTCTCAATGAAAGCACCAATGTTGGTACTAAAACCGGCAGACCTCGTGGTAGGGGGTGCCGAGCTGTGGATCTCGGATCTATGGGTAACAGGAGACGAAGGGGACAATATTTACCCAGGTTCGGGCCCTCTCAAAGAGTTAATACCCTACGTCCCGCTTTGATTGTATTGATGATGATGTATCGAGTATAAGCTTGATCTACCTCAAGATCGTAAGTTGTGGTCTAACCCTAAGACTTGGTGATTTTAATTGTGACCATAGTCTCTATGGACTAAATCCCCCCAGCTTATATAGACGCTGGGGGTATGTGACGCCACCGATTCAATCATACACGCAAAATGTGTACGATCCAGATCAAGGACTCATGGGAAGATATCACAACACAACTCTAGACACAAATTCAAATAATACAAGCTTCATATTACAAGCCAGGGGACTCGAGGGCTCGAATACAAGCTTGATACACAAGCGTTAGCGGAAGCAACAATATCTGAGTACAGACATAAGTTAAACAAGACTGCCTTAAGAAGGCTAGCACAAACATCAATGATCGAAGAGGCAAGGCCTCCTGCCTTGGACCTCCTAACTACTCCTGGTCTTCGGTGGCCTCCATGTAGTAGTATCCGTCGGCGGTGGCATCTGGCTCCAGGGATCCACCAACTGGTTGCGACAACCAAAAAGAAGGAAGAAGGGAGAAAAGGGGTAGCAAAGCAACCATGAATACTCATCCAAAGTACCCGCAAGCATCAGATCTATACTAAGTATGCATTGGTATCAAATGGAAGGGTTGTATCTGTGGACTGAACTGCAGAATGCAAGAATAGAGGGGAAGGCCTAGCCTATAGAAGACTAGCATCTTCAAGCAGCTCCAAGCATCTTGCACCATGTAGAAGAGTAAAGAATAGCAGTTTATATTTAACAAACATGTTGTAACATTAACACCCAGAGATCCTTCCTTGACTCCCTGCGAGAAAGCAATCTCGGTGCCACATATCTCAAGTATCCATTTCTAGTTGTAAAATATCAGGATAGGTCTGAACGTCCATTACCGTGGACACGATATTCGAATAGATAACTTCCCTGCAGGGGTGCACCATGTTTTCCAACACGCTTGATTACTCTGGACGGACACACTTTTCTAGGACAATGCCCGGCCTCGGAAGGTCAACACGTCGTAGCCCTACCTAGGCTCAGCAGAGAGGTCCCTGCCGGTCTACATCCTAAGCACTCCGGGGTCTAGGCCCATTGCCCGTTGCACTCCGAGTCGTTGCGAGCAGGGCGGATCCAGGCTCCACCACTACAAGATGGTGCCGGCCCAGCCGTGTCGCAATGCTGAACTAGACGTCTGACAAAGCTTCAGCTGATACTTCGACATCGAGGCCCATAGCTATTCTCGCGTGGTGGTTAGTGCGTAAAGGCCAGAGGCCAACTCAGAACAAATACCCAAACCTATTAGTGCATTGGGGGCTCGCGAAGACGAGCAGAGACTCACGATAACGTGAACCCGTCGCCCCGTCTCATGGACTTACGGCAAGGGCCCAGATTGCCCAACCGTGCCATGTAGGAAACTCACGGGTGCCCAACAGGCCCGCCCGACTTTCACATCAACTCGCGGGTACCCCTCAGGGCCGACCCGACTTCAACAATGGTCTCAAGTAAAGTCAAGGTAACCATGTGTCCAAACATCAAGGGGAAAACCCGAGGAATCACCCTCGGTGGATTCCACTCGATGTAATCATCAAGGTGAACATAAGAGGAACCACACTCGAGGTTCACACTTGAGAGGTTGCACGATAGAGTCATATCGGGAGTGGTCAAGGAGGAATCACCCTCGATGACCGTGACCGAATAGCTACACTACGGAATCATCATCAGGAGTGCGTTATGAGGTATCACCCTCGAGACTCGATAATAGCTCCGTAGTGTCGAGCAACAAAAGGGGCGTGATGTGATGTGAGGTGTCAGGCTCCGGTCATCGATCACGTTGATCGAGTCGTCGATGATGAAGCAGGGGAAACAAGGACAAGGTGGGGGTCACTGATGGATCACTAACCAACCTATACTAAGAAGTTTAGGATAAGCAGGTAAGTTACAATAGCAGGTTACAAGAACAGGCTATGCATCAAAATAGGAGCAATCAATAACAATAGCAAAATCTAATGGAAGCATGAGAGAATGGAATGGGCGATATCGGGCTGATCAAAGGGGGGTGCTTGCCTGGAAGCTCTGCTGAAAGGGAAGAAGGGGTCATCGTCGACGTAGTCGATCATAGTGGCACCAGCAGTGGTCTCGAGGTCTACAGGAGAGAAGAGGGGGAAGAAATAATAAATACAGAGCAAACAAGTGCAAAACTATGAATGACAAGACAATAAGCAGCGCTAGGGGTGTTCTAACACAATACTACGCTACATAGGTGAAGGGGGAATAACATCCGGGAAGGTTTTCCCAAAGTTTGCATTTTCGGACAAGCGGGCCGGGGGAGGTTCCATGTTCGCTGTGCTAGGGACATGTGACAGACGAACGGAGGGCATATCCGGATTTGTCTCGTCGTTCTGAGAAACTTTCATGTATGAAACTTTTTCATCCGAGCTATGGATTATTTTATATGACTTTCCAAAGATTTAAACAATATTCTGAAAATCCCTGGAATTTTGCCAAGTCCGAGAATTCATCAGTTTTAAACATCTTTTAGCTGTTTTCAAAAGGCTACAACTATGGATCTGTACCTCCTATGATTTTGTGCCTTATATCAATTTTGAGCATTTTTCTGTGATCTACATGTTAGTATCACTTTCATCCATATTAGAGTTCATTTGCTTGATCATCAACAGCTCTAAAGTAGCTATGAACATAAAGTTATTTTTGGTTTTTCTATTAACAAAACATAGAACTTTGTGATTTTCATAGGATTTAATCCATGCATCGAAAGGATTTGGTACAGTGGGATAAAATGGAGTTTGTCATGTATACTTTCTACTCATATTATTCTTAGCCTTGCTAAAAGTTGTTTAACCACAGTTTAGGGGCTTCTCAGGGGGTTACTCAATGTAAAAACTGAAAAGCTAGCTAGCAGCTACAGTAGCTACTAGCAGTAGTAGATTTAGCAGAGCAGCAACGACATGCATACGAGCTTCACGGGGCGCGGCGCTGCATGGCATGCGCATGGGCACGTAGAACGGGGCCGAGGCGACCGACGTGGCGAGGGGGTGATACGTCTCCATCGTATCTACTTTTCCAAACACTTTTGCCCTTGTTTGGGACTCTAACTTGCATGATTTGAATGGAACTAACCCAGACTGACGCTGTTTTCAGCAGAATTGCCATGGTGTAATTTATGTGCAGAAACAAAAGTTCTCGGAATGACCTGAAACTCCATGGAGATTATTTTTGGAAATAATAAAAAATACTGGCAAAGAATCAAGGCCAGGGCCCACACCCTAGCCACGAGGGTGGGGGCGCACCCCCTGCCTCGTGGGCCCCCTAGAGCTCCACCGACCTCAACCTTGACTCCATATATTCGTGTTCGAGGAGAAAAAAATAAAGGAGAAGGATTCATTGCGTTTTACGATACGGAGCCGCCGCCAAGCCCTAAACTCTCTCGGGAGGGCTGATCTGGAGTCCATTCGGGGCTCCAGAGAGGGGAATCCGTCGCCATCATCATCATCAACCTTCCTCCAACACCAATTTCATGATGCTCACCGCCGTGCGTGAGTAATTCCATAGTAGGCTTGCTGGACGGTGATGGGTTGGATGAGATTTATCATGTAATCGAGTTAGTATTGTTAGGGTTTGATCCCTAGTATCCACTATGTTCTGAGATTGATGTTGCTATGACTTTGTTATGCTTAATGCTTGTCACTAGGGCCCGAGTGCCATGATTTCAGATCTGAACCCATTATGTTTTCATGAATATATGTGAGTTCTTGATCCTATCTTGCAAGTCTATAGTGACCTACTATGTGTTATGATCCGGCAACCCCGAAGTGACAATAATCGGGACCACTCCCGGTGATGACCATAGTTTGAGGAGTTCATGTATTCACTATGTGTTAATGCTTTGGTCCGGTACTCTATTAAAAGGAGGCCTTAATACCTTAGTTTCCACTAGGACCCCGCTGCCACGGTAGGGTAGGACAAAAGATGTCATGCAAGTTCTTTTCCATAAGCATGTATGACTATATTCGGAATACATGCCTACATTACATTGATGAATTGGAGCTAGTTCTGTGTCACCCTAGGTTATGACTGTTACATGATGAACCACATCCGGCATAATTCTCTATCACTGATCCATTGCCTACGAGCTTTCCATATATTGTTCTTCACTTATTTACTTTTCTGTTGCTATTGTTATCATCACTACAAAACACCAAAAATATTACTTTTTTTACCATTACCTTTTGCTACCATTACCACTACTATCATATTACTTTGCTACTAAATAATTTGCTGCGGATATTAAGTTTTCAGGTGTGGTTGAATTGACAACTCAGCTGCTAATACTTGAGAATATTCTTTGGCTGCCCTTGTGTCGAATCAATAAATTTGGGTTGAATACTCTACCCTCGAAAACTGTTGCGATCCCCTATACTTGTGGGTTATCAAGACTATTTTTTGGCGCCGTTGCCGGGGAGCATAGCTCTATTCTTTGAGTCACTTGGGATTTATATCTGCTGGTCACTATGAAGAACTTGAATGACGCGAAAAGAAAAATTTATCCCTCAACTACGAGGGGAGGTAAGGAACTGTCATCTAGCTCTACACTTGATTCACCTTCTGTTTTGAGTAAGCTTGCGACACCTAAACCTGCTTCTGCTATTAATTATGATATGTCGCATATTATTAATGATGCCACTTCTGCTATGCATGATACTTATGATGAAACTACTTCTATGCTTGATACTACTGTGCCACTTGGTGAATTTCTTGATGAACAACTTGCTAGGGCTAGAGAGAATGAAATTATTGGAAATGATAATATTGATGAAATTGATGATGAAGGATCTCCTAATAAATATGAATTTCCTGTTGTGCCTGAGGGCTATGTTATGGATGAAGAAACTAAAAGAGACTTTCTTGCATGCAATGATAGAAGTGATCTTAAGAAATTATTAGCTAAGCTTAAACAAAAAACTCTGAATGCTAGAATGAAATATGATCCTGCTTATGCTACTTCACCTATCTTTGTTACTGATAAGGATTAT
Organism: Triticum urartu; assembly: GCF_003073215.2. NCBI lineage: Eukaryota > Viridiplantae > Streptophyta > Magnoliopsida > Poales > Poaceae > Triticum > Triticum urartu. The sequence continues at coordinate 24,655,651 of NC_053026.1, forward strand.
GAATTCTCTATTGATCCTGATATAATTACTTTAGTTGAATCTGATCCTTTTTATAGCTATGAATCTAAAACTGTTGTGGCACATCTTACTAAATTAAATGATATAGCCACCCTGTTCACTAATGATGAGAGAACTTGCTACTTTTATATCCTTAAAATATTTCCGTTCTCATTAAAGGGTGATGCTAAGATATGGTTTAATTCTCTTGATCCTGGTTGTGTGCGTAGTCCCCGGGATATCATTTATTACTTCTCTGCTAAATATTTCCCTACTCATAAGAAACAAGCTGCCTTAAGGGATATATATAATTTTGTGAAAATTGAAGAAGAGAGTCTCCCACAAGCTTGGGGGAGGCTTCTCCAATTACTTAATGCTTTGCCTGATCATCCTCTTAAGAAAAATGAAATACTTGATATCTTTTATAATGGACTAATCGATGCTTCCAAAGATTACCTCGATAGTTGTGCTGGTTCTGTTTTCAGGGAAAGAACAGCAGATGAAGCTGAAATTCTATTGAATAATATGTTGACAAATGAAAATAATTGGACACTTCCTGAGCCAACTCCCGAGCCTATTCCTAAACCAACTCCGAAGAAAAGAGGTGTTCTATTTCTCAGTCCTGAAGATATGCAAGAGGCAAAGAAATCTATGAAAGAAAAGGGTATTAAAGCTGAAGATGTTAAGAATTTACCTCCTATTGAAGAAATACATGGTCTTAATTACCTCCTATTGAAGAAACACATGGTCTTGATAACCCGACACAGGTAGTAAAGGTAAATACTCTCTATAGATATGATAAAGCTGAAATCCCTCCTACTAAGTTTGCTAGCCAATGTTTGGATGAGTTTGATAACTTTATGGTTAAGCAAGAAGACTTCAATGCTTATTTTGGTAGACAATTGAAACAAAATGCTTATATGATTGAACACTTGGGTGATTACATGTCTAGAGTTAAAGGTGAACTTAAACTCATTAGTAAACATGCTTCTATGGTTACCACTCAAGTAGAACAAGTACTTAAAACTCAAAATGATTTGCTCAATGAATTGAATAGTAAGAATAATGACTATGTTGTTAGAGTGGCTACTAGAACTGGTAAAATGACTCAGGAACCTTTGTATCCTAAAGGCCACCCTAAGAGAATTGAGCAAGATTCTCAGAGAAATAATATAGATGCACCTAGTCCTTCTAAAAGGAAGAAAAAGAAAAATGATAGGACTTTGCATGCTTCTAGTGAACCTGTTATTGACACACCTGAGAATCCCAATGATATCTCTATTTCTGATGCTGAAACACAATCTAGTAATGAACATGAAACTAGTGATAATGTTAATGATAATGTTCATGTTGATGCTCAACCTAGCAATGATAATGATGTAGAGATTGAACCTGCTGTTGATCTTGATAACCCACAATCAAAGAATCAACGTTATGATAAGAAAGACTTTGTTGCGAGGAAACACGGTAAAGAAAGAGAACCATGGGTTCGGAAACCCATGCCTTTTCCTCCTAAGCCATCCAAAAAAAGGATGATGAGGATTTTGAGCGCTTTGCTGAAATGATTAGACCTATCTTTTTGCGTATGCATTTGACTGATATGCTTAAAATGAATCCTTATGCTAAGTATATGAAAGATATTGCTACTAATAAAAGAAAGATAGCGGAAGATGAAATTTCCACCATGCTTGCTAATTATACTTTTAAAGGTGGAATACGTAAGAAACTAGGAGATCCGGGAGTACCAACTATACCATGCTCCATTAAAAGAAACTGTGTTAGAACTGTTTTATGTGATCTTGGAGCCGGTGTTAGTGTTATGCCTCTCTCTTTATATCGTAGACTTGATTTGAATAAATTGACACCTACCGAAATATCTTTGCAAATGGCTGATAAATCAACTGCTATACCTGTCGGTATTTGTGAGGATGTGCCTATTGTGGTTGCAAATGTTACTATTTTAAGGGACTTTGTTATTCTTGATATTCCTGAGGACGATAGTATGTCTATTATTCTTGGAAGACCCTTTTTGTATACTGCAGGGGCTGTTATTGATTGCAACAAGGGCAGTGTCACTTTTCATGTTAATTGTAATGAGCATATGGTACACTTTCCGAGGAAACAACCTCAAGTCCACATTATCAATTCTATTGGAAAAATTCCATCGATTATTTTTGGAGGTTTTGAATTTCCTCTTCCTACTGTCAAGAAGAAATATGATATTCTTATTGTTGGAGATGTGCATATCCCCGTTGAGGTAACATAGTGTTATTTGAAAATTCTCCGGTTCCATGTTACTCGGAATGAGTTTGTTAACAAGACTTGATCAACCTTGTTAGTGGATTCCTTTTGATGAGCATGAGATGGATGGATTTAGAAAACACAACTTTCTGTATCCTCTTTTCACTTTCTGTTATTTATATTAAGTAAAGAAAAATAGTAATTTCTGTCTGTTTTCTGAATTATCCGTGCAATATAAAAATACCCCGAAAATAGAAGTTCTCCAAATTCCCTGAAATTTAAATATGATTTTTTCTGGAATATTTGAGAATATCTGGCACTAAGAACACGGCAGGGAGAGCAAGCACCTGGCCACGAGGGTCCACGGCGCGCCCCCCTGCCTCGTGGGCCCACAGTGGCTCCCCTGCACTTATTCCTGCACCCACACACTTCTTCTTACTCCCAAAAAAATCACCATCCAGCTCAAGCACGAGTTCTAGCTTATTTTGCTGCGATTTTCGATCTCCTTTCTCAAAGCACCTCTCACAAAACTGCTTTGGGGATTGTTCCTTGGTATGTGACTCCTCCATTGGTCCAATTAGTTTTTGTTCTAATGCTTTATTCATTGCAAATTTGTGCTGCCTAGGTGACCATGTTCTTGAGCTTGCATGTCAAATTTATATGGTTCCAAGTAGTTCTAATGCATGATATAGGCTCTAGGCACTTGTAGGAGTAGTTGCTATCAATTTTGTTGAGTTTGGTTTACTTTTATTTGAAGTTACTAAAAAATTCAGAAATTTTTCAGAGAAAAAATATGCTTAGGAAAATGTACCAAGGTGGTTCTTCAAGGAAACAAGGACCCAGGCTTGCAATGCGTGATGCTGATGATGAGCCACCAAGGGACGCTCCAGTGCGGCCTTGTGAATGGCCTTCAGAGGACTTCATGGATCGAGCTGGAATTAAGGAAGAATTTAACGCATACTTGCGTAACGCCGATCTTGTGAGCTTCGGGGCAGAAAAGTGCCGCCAGTACCACTATCTCACTAGTTCCTTTGTGAGGAGGTTTGAATTTTCATCTTCACGCAATTCTCAAACTGTCCTATTTGATCCTTATGAAAATTCTTATACTATGGACTTAGAGGACTTTACCACTGTTTGCAAACTTCCACAATGGGGTAGTGCTAGTGAACCTCGCAAATCTGAATTCAAAGATTTTCTTGCTAGTATAACTGTGGGGGAATCTAGAGATATAGCACAAGCTACCATGGGGAGCATTCATTTTCCTGCTATACATTATTTCGCTCTCTTCATAGGTCGGTGCATAAATGGTAAAGATGAAGCATGTTGTCTCTGACCTCAGTATTCTTAGGAGTGCTGTGTTAGGAGATAAATCTTATAATTTGGGAGCCATTGTTGCACGTAGGTTGCATCATAATAGATTTAATGGAGATTTCTTTGGCGGGATTTATGCAACCCGTATAGCTAATTTTCTTGGTATAACTATACGTGAGGATGATATTGAGTTGCCTCTTGCTTATTTGGATTATGAGGCTATGGTTCGTCATCATTTTGTTGAAAGGAACGATCAGTTCCTCCAGTACTGACTAATCTTTGACAGACGACGCACCTATCATGTCGCTCTCCCTGCTTCTACTTTCTTTGACTTTTAGGCAAAAGGGGGATATTTTACAACCAGAGAGGAGGCGGAAGAGTATAAGAGGAGGGCTGAGATAGCTCGCCTCCAAGCTGCAGCCCATGATGCAATGGCTGCTGCATCTCGGTACGACCCCAACTACAACTTTGGATATCCGCCAGGCCATCCGTGGCATTAGACCAACTTAGGCCAAAAGCCTAAGCTTGGGGGAGTACGTATTTCCCACCGACATTACATTCATGTTCACACACTCATTGCTAATTGTCGGTGCTCATACTTTTTCATTTTAATATCCATGCTAGTTTATTTTCTTTTTTATGCTTTCTTCTTGTGTGTTTGATAAACCTTAAGAAAAACCCAAAAAAATTAGTTGTAGCTTTCAGCTAGTTTTAATCTCAATGCTTGTGGTAGTAATTAAAAAGAAAACCCAAAAAGATTTCATGTTCTTCTTTTGCTTGTTGGGAGCTTTCCCGTATTAATAGTTTTATTTCTTTTCTTTTCTTTGGGGGTCGATAGGAGAAGACCTTACTTAACTGTTAAAGTGGCTCGTATATGCATTATTGTTGATCTGCCAAAAGATCCCATATTGCCTTGTCTTCTCCTGTTTATTGAATGCTTGCAGATTTCAGCTTAGTCCAATGCACGTGCACTATTATTATTATTCACATCATTCGGTCGTGCCAGTGAAAGCCAATTATGACGATATATGATGGACTGATTGAGATGGGAGAAGCTGGTATGAACTCGACCTCTCTTGTTTTTGTAAATATGATTAGTTCATCGTTCCTGATTCAGCCTATTATGAATAAACATGTTTGTAATGACAATTAGAGATTATAGTTGCTTATGCCATGCTTAATTAGCTAGGAGCTTATAATGGTTTACCTTGCATGCCAACATGCTATTAAAATGGTTGTGATGTGGTATGATAGGGTGGTATCCTCTTTTGAACGATTCGAGTGGCTTGACTTGGCACATGTTCACGCATGTAGTTGAAACAAAATCAACATAGCCTCTACGATATTTATGTTCATGGTGCATTATATCCTACTCATGCTTGCATTCGGTGTTGATTAATTCATGCTTGCATTCGGTGTTGATTAATTTTAATGCATGTTCATGACTGTTGTCGCTCTCTAGCTGGTCGCTTCCCATTCTTTTTCTAGCCTTCACCTGTACTAAGCGGGAATACTGCTTGTGCATCCAATCCCATAAACCCCAAAGTTGTTCCATATGAGTCCACCATACCTACCTATATACGGTATCTACCTGCCATTCCAAGTAAATTTGTATGTGCCAAACTCTAAACCTTCAAATAAACATTCTATTTTGTATGCTCGAATAGCTCATGTATCAACTAGGGCTATTTGTATCTTCCATGTTAGGCGGGTTATTCTCAAGAGGAGTGGACTCCGCTCCTCACTCACGAGAAAATGGCTGGTCACCGGGATGCCCAGTCCCATGCTTTATGCAAATCAAATCAAAATAATTGCAAATAAAACTCCCCCTGGGACTGTTGTTAGTTGGAGGCACTCGTTGTTTCAAGCAAGCCATGGATTGATGCTTGTTGGTGGAGGGGGAGTATAAACTTTACCATTCTGTTTGGGAATCGCCTATAATGTGTGTAGCATGGAAGATATCGCCATCTCTTGGTTGTTATGTTGACAATGAAAGTATACCGCTCAAAATATTATTCACCTCTATTTCAAAATCGAGCTCTGGCACCTCTACAAATCCCTGCTTCCCTCTGCGAAGGGCCTATCTATTTACTTTTATGTTGAGTCATCATCCTCTTATTAAAAAGCACCAGTTAGAGAGGACCGCTGTCATTTGCATTCATTACTGTTAGTTTACATTGAGTATGACTTGACTGGATCTCTTTTACCATGAATTACAATGTCTAGTCAGTCCTTGATCTTTAAAGGTGCTCTGCATTTATGTTTTGCGGTCTCAGAAAGGGCTAGCGAGATACCATCTTGTTATATCATATTATGATTGTTTTGAGAAAGTGTTGTCATCCGAGATTTATGATTATTGCTCGCTAGTTGATTATGACATTGATATGAGTAAACATGAGACCTAAGAGTTGTTGTGAATATGGTTAGTTCATAATCTTTGCTGAAAACTTGAATGATGGCTTTACATATTTACAACAACAAGAGCAAACAGAGTTTGTAAAAGTTTTTCTTTATCACTTTCAATTTGTCAACTGAATTGCTTGAGGACAAGCAAAGGTTTAAGCTTAGGGGAGTTGATACGTCTCCGTCGTATCTACTTTTCCAAACAATTTTGCCCTTGTTTTGGACTCTAACTTGCATGATTTGAATGGAACTAACCCGGACTGACGTTGTTTTCAGCAGAATTGCCATGGTGTTATTTATGTGCAGAAACAGAAGTTCTCGGAATGACCTGAAACTCCACGGAGATTATTTTTGGAAATAATAAAAAAATATTGGCAAAGAATCAAGGCCAAGGGGGCCCACACCCTAGCCACGAGGGTGGGGGCGCGTCTGCCCCCCTGGGCGCGCCCCCTGCCTCGTGGGCCCCCTGGAGCTCCACCGACCTCAACCTTGACTCCATATATTCGTGTTCGGGGAGAAAAAATAAAGGAGAAGGATTCATCGCATTTTATTATACGGAGCCGCCGCCAAGCCCTAAACTCTCTCGGGAGGGCTGATCTGGAGTCCGTTCGGGGCTCCGGCGAGGGGAATCTGTCGTCATCGTCATCATCAACCTTCCTCCATCCCCAATTTCATGATGCTCACCGCCGTGCGTGAGTAATTCCATCGTAGGCTTGCTGGACGGTGATGGGTTGGATGAGATTTATCATGTAATCGAGTTAGTATTGTTAGGGTTTGATCCCTAGTATCCACTATGTTCTGAGATTGATGTTTCTATGACTTTGCTATGCTTAATGCTTGTCACTAGGGCCCGAGTGCCATGATTTCAGATCTGAACCTATTATGTTTTCATGAATATATGTGAGTTCTTGATCATATCTTGCAAGTCTATAGTCACCTACTATGTGTTATGATCCGGCAACCCCGAAGTGACAATAATCGGGACCACTCCCGGTGATGACCGTAGTTTGAGGAGTTCATGTATTCACTATGTGTTAATGCTTTGGTTCGGTACTCTATTAAAAGGAGGCCTTAATACCTTAGTTTCCACTAGGACCCCGCTGCCACGGGAGGATAGGACAAAAGATGTCATGCAAGTTCTTTTCCATAAGCATGTATGACTATATTCGGAATACATGCCTACATTACATTGATGAATTGGAGCTAGTTCTGTGTCACCCTAGGTTATGACTATTACATGATGAACCACATCCGGCATAATTCTCTATCACCGATCCATTACCTACGAGCTTTCCATATATTGTTCTTTGCTTATTTACTTTTCCGTTGCTATTGTTATCATCACTACAAAACACCAAAAATATTACTTTTGTTACCGTTACCTTTTGCTACCGTTACCACTACTATCATATTACTTTGCTACTAAATACTTTGCTGCACATATTAAGTTTCCAGGTGTGGTTGAATTGACAACTCAGCTGCTAATACTTGAGAATATTCTTTGGCTGCCCTTGTGTCGAATCACTAAATTTGGGTTGAATACTCTACCCTCGAAAACTGTTGCGATCCCCTATACTTGTGGGTTATCAGGGGACAAGGCCCGGCCAGCGATGGCCGATGCGGGCGGGCGGCAGTGGTCACGGCCAGCATGGTGGGGGCATGGCCGGATGCAGCCGGGCGCGACCACCATGTGGATCAGCACGTGCGTGCACGGGTGTAGGGGCTCACAGCCAGGGGCGCTGGGGCGAGCGCGCTCGGGCGAAGTGAGCTGCGGGAGGCGTAGGCGGTAGAGGCAGTAACGGCTGTCAGGCAGCAGCTGCACATAGCCGGATGCGAGCACGCGTGGCCGAGGTAGCAGACGCAGCGGCAGGGGGCAACGACACGAGCGGGGGGTAGCGGTTCGCTTGGGCAGCAACACACGGTGCGTGCGGTGCACGAGACCGCAGCCAGGGGACGACAACAAGCGTGGTGAGCAGAGCTCTCCGGCGCGGTGGTGGCTACAGCGGGGGAGAAAGGAAGAGGGAAGGAGGACGGGCTCACCGAGAGTTGTAGGGAGGCGGCGGCGGGCTCGAGGGGGGTCGGGTTGGCCGGAGACGACGACAAGGGCATCGACGTTCGAGGAGGGAGACGGGTTGGGGAGGCGTCGTGGGGGCAAACTGACTCACGTGACTCGGCGGATCGGACGGGCAGGTTGGGGCGGAGACTGGAGTCTTGTCGGCGAGGTGAGGGCCGGCTGGCGGTCACGGGGAAGCGAGGTCGTCGGCGATGGGCGCGCCAGCCCTTCCTCCAGATCGGCAGAGGGGGAGAGGTTGATCTGGGCGAGAGGGGCGAGGTGAGTGGGGTTCAGTGGGGAGACCAAGGAGGCGTGGGGGGCTCCTTATCCCCTCCCGACGTCGGCGCTGATGAGGTGGTCCGGGGGCGATCAGCCCCTGTAGCGACCCGGTCGCGTGAACAGGGGAGAGGGAGTGGCCAGAGGTCCAGCTGGGCCGAGGCCCAGTGATGCGGGAGGCTTTTCTCTTTTGTTTCTATTTTGGTTTCCCTTTTTCTTTTTCTGTATCTAAGTAGCCTGTAACATCCCAAATTTTCAATTTGGAATGTTATACATAGTCATCCATGCATATCATATTTTATTTGTTTTCCGTCTCGTGATCCTCGAAATCCTAAGCAACTCAAGGACCCTCGGAGAGAGTTGGGGATTCTTCTATCAAATTTTGAAACAAGGATTTTGGTTTTAATTATTTTTCTCTTCGAAAAATATTTCATATCAAAATATATGAGAAGAGATAATATGACTTCTCTAAGATAATTGAAATATTGGAGGAAAATATTAAAATCAATTATTTGTTTTTTTTGGAGTTTATTGCAATTTTGTTTGCATTAGAAAAATTGTACGTTTTCAAAATTGCATTTTAGGGCCAAGAAAATGTTCATCTCGTTCTAAATATTTTATTTAAACGGTGAAATTTTGTTTTAGCATTTTTATATTTTTTTTATTTTTCTAAGATTTTATTTCGATCGGCGAAATTATTTAAAAAAAAGTTCCCGCGCCTAACTGGGCCTAAGGCCCAGCCGAGCCAGGCCGGCCCGAGCCGCCACCACCTTCCGCACGCGCGCCGCCGTCCCCGACCCGGACTCCAAGTCCGCGTCGGACTCCCCGCCGCTGCTGCTGCCTTACCCCCTCCCCCAAGCAGCCGCCGCCCCCTTCCCCTTTAAATACCGCCGCCGCCCCCCATGGAACCCAAGTCGCCGCCGCCCACAGCCCCCCGCCCCGCCGCCGGCAGCCGCCAGAGCCGCCGCCGACCCCCGCCGCAGCCCCGCCACCCCACGCCGCCCCGTCGCCCCACCAGAGCCCCGCCGGAGCCGAGCCGAGGTAGCCGCCGCACCGCCCCAGTTTTCTAAAGAAAAACCGTTCGGTTTTTTTAGAAAAACCCTAGTTTCCATTTTTTTATAAATCGGTTTTTCTGGTTTATTTTTTTTGCGAGCGTTCGCTCGTTCGTTCGTTTTACGAACGCGTTCTTCGTTTAGATCCAGATAACGAACATTCGTTCATTATTCTGTTCGTCAGTTTTCGTTTATCGAATTTTATTCCGCGAGTTTTTCTCGATCGCGATTTCTGATCCGATCTTAGTTTCTGTTTATCTTTTCGCTCGTTAGTCGGAATCAGGCGATTCAAGCGCCTAGAGTTTCGTCTCAAAACCCTCTTTCCGTTTAACCAACTCAAATAAGTTTTTGCTACTGTAAAATTTGACCTAGGTTCAGATTAGTAAACGAAGCTTCTTTCTTTCGCCGTTTGAGTTTCATTGCTCCGTTTGGTTTGATTCTTTTTGCGAACCAGAGTTCTTAAGTTGAACCTTCTGGTCAACCTCTTTTTTGAGTTTTGATTGCGCATCTTTGCTTGTTGCTTATGTATGTTATTGTTTGTTTGCGATAGAACACCCGGAGTGCGAAGCATGCTACTACGAGTCCCTAGGTTTCACAGACCGTCAGCAAGGCAAGTAACACTTTGATCATATCCCTTTTATCACCCAGTTTTTATGCATTAGTTCCAATCCTCAAACATTGCATGATTAGGATGCCATTAACATGTGGGTTGGGAAGTAGTTGATGAGGTAGAACCTATTACCCTGTTACAGTTAAACCCTTGGGAGTTACTTCTACGCGTTGCTTATATTGCTATGCTATGCTCGTAGACGTGGTTTGGGTTTGAGTGAAATCCATGACAGATGTGAGTTTGTTAATTAATGGCTCAACTTAAGGTGGCAACTTAAATTAACATCTGGGTGGATTGAGGCACCTGGAGTACCCAGTGTTGCCTGTATTTTTGGAAATCCCGGAGTACCTGTGTGATCTTCCTATGGACCGCCACCCAGGCTCAAAGGGAACTGAGATGATTCATGATAGAAACTTCCGTGTGCAGCCACAAGCTATTATGGGCTCTAGCATAGTCGAGTAAGTTACGTGAAGCTCTTGAAGAGGCAGATCAGTAGGTAGTGGGATGTAGGTTTGGTATGGTCTGTCCGGAGTAGAGAGTTAATGTTTCTGAAAGACTGTGTCTCGGTCATCCGTTTCTCAAACACCTTGTAGTGCGAGAAATCCAACGGAGGCGATTGAGTCTTGTGGGGAAAAGTGCGCAAACCTCTGCAGAGTGTATAATCTAATCATGGTTAGTCGTGTCCCCGGTTATGGACAATTCTTGAGTATCTGGTATTTGGGTTATCACATGTATCTCATCATTCTTAATTAATATTGTTGGGATGTTAATCACTTTAATTGGGATTGAGTCGGAGGAACCTTCTCAATGATGTTTCAACTACCATGATAGTTAAATTAAAATCTATTCCTTTGTTGTAGGGAAAGTTTGGCTTTTCGCAAAAACTATAACCACAGAGCTTTCCACCAGCCAAATATGCATGTAGTGATAGCATTATTCCGTTCTTGCTCTACTGTGTTACTTTGCCAGCATATTCCATGTGCTGACCCATTTTCGGGCTGCAACGTATTATGTTGCAGACTTTTTAGACGAGGATTAAGGTTCGTTAGGTCATTGCCGTGCAGCTCAGCTATGCAGTTTGAGTTGATGGACTCACTTTATCTTCCAAGCCTTCCGCTGTTATCGTATTAGATGGCCTTAAGCCATATTATTGTAATAAGTTCTCTTTTGAGACATTCGATGTAATAAGTGTGTGATTGCTACTCTATTATAAATCCTTCGAGTACTGTGTGTGTCAGCATTACCGATCCAGGGATGACAC